>NC_056061.1:69824166-70127196 GCF_016772045.2 Ovis aries
TTTTCTATTTCAGAATCTTATGACATTTGTCCAAAAGATTAAACATCTCCAAACTGAATACATGCAGTCACTCATTATTTATGAAACCTTTACTGACATCCTACTTCTAAAGGAGATACAGATAGACAGGACTAAACTTGTCTTTAAGTCAATAATCTGATAAGATAGACATGGGTATTAACAATATAGAGAATTATGGAGCTTGGGCAGAGGTAAATGCAGAGTCTTGTGGGATCATTAAGAAAGAATCCATGTTTTTTTAATTCAAGGAAAATTTCCTTGAGGGAAGATATTAAGATACAAAGCCTTTGTAATTGAATTTCTGAACATTTGGGACTAAGGATTAAGCCTTTGTCCATGGCAACTTTACTGTAGGAACTCAATTTGTGAGATTTCTCTGCTAGCCCTAGAACTTATCTTGGTTAGAACACAGCCCTTACATGGTGACAGCGTGGCATGGGAGGGATGAGAAGTGAAGCCAGACTCAGGAAGCGGAGGTAAGGTAGAAGCTAATAATCTCTCATATTTGTCTGATGGTGCCTTCTGTTATGCTGTGGTTTGTGTCCACACAGTTATTTGTGAGGGTTAAATGAAATATGTGTCAATTTCCTGAGGAATTCTAAAGATTGGTTTACTTCCTAATGAATGATTGCTCTTTTCTCAGGAAAGTTATGTTTTTGTCCATTAGGATTTAAATATTCAAAATGTGTTTGTTCTGACTGATGGAAGCATTCAGTTCAGCAAGCACTTCTTGAGTACTTCAGAGTGTCTGTAGGCCAGAGGGATGCAGAAATGAAAATGCTTCTGCCCCAAAGGGGCTTCAGTGCAGGCATGGATGGAAGGTGTAAACATAAGCTGTGTAACTTGTGGCTGCCAAGACAGGCTAAGAGGGCTGAGTGCCCCTACCCTGAAGCCTTGGGGCTTCAGATGCCTTTATCAGCATCCCTAAATCCTCCAAATGAACATTCAGTCAAAGTACGTCAGTGTGTTTACTGAACAACCACAACTTACAGGCAGTCACTCCAGCCTCAAATACTCCCAAATACTTCCAGCAGATGACTCTGCCAGTGTCCCATCCTACCAGAGTGAAAGGTGCCGCAAAATATTTACAGGAGGGAAAGGAGTCTGGGGAGGGATCCCATAGAGATGATCTCTGAAGTCGATTTTGAAAGACCACAAAGGAAGTGCACACCAGGTAGAAAGGATGAGTTGTGCTTTAGAGGACAACACAGACGCAGAGAGAATTTGCAGGGTTTAGTGCTCCAGCATGGGTGGGAGAGGGTCATCATCTGGAGAGAGAGAGAAATCAGAACACACAGAGGGAGGGCAATGCACTCAATGCCGAAATTTTGGACTTGATCTGTAAATAGGAGGGAAACATCTAACAGTTTTAATTACCTAATATCTAAGAAAGAATGTTTTGGTGGCAGTGTGGGAACTGTCCTGAAGGAGGGAGAGGGACAGATCAAGGCCAGTGGGTAAGAGACATGGCCAGTTAGTTGGTATTAAGTTCCTTAGTTCTCTAATTCATATTCACCTTAAATGCTTCGAAGCATTTTTAGCATACAGTTCAGACCATTCTGCCTTGCCAGATTCTTCTCAGAATACTGTTTATTTTCGTGCTGTTCCTACCCCACAATAATAGTTACTGGTGGGGTTTCACATCTTTAAGCTATTTTACAGCAATCTTAGTTTTCACAGTCATTGCCAGTTTGGCAGAAGCAAATTTTGAGGCCATCTTGCTGGTTGTGTTTTAATCAATGTGGTTATTTCATGACAGGAAATAGATCTTCTGCTTTTTTTAAATATATATATAAGACATTTAAAAAGCAAACAGTCATTTAATAAGATAATCCAACAGGAGCCCTGCCTGCTTCAGTGGTTAATGGATGTAGCAGGAGTCTTTCCAAACCAGCAACTCTGAGGAGGAGACAAACAACGATGTTTAAATAATGGCAAACTTTGAAGACGGAATTAATGGGGTGGAGAATTGCTGCTTTTAAGTTGAAAGAATCTCATAACCACCTCCACAATCAAACAATTTTTATTCAAAATGATTTTTCTGATTGAAGGAATTGAGACATTCTTGCATATATACAGCCTTTCTCTCCCTCCCTCCCTGTCTCTCTCTGTCTCACACACACACAGGAAACTTACAGAAGCTAATTTCCACAGAATGAAAATAGAGTGTGTTTCCTGGAATTATTGACCACAGTTAAATCCACCCCCAAGCAATTTCTTGTATTTAACCTTCATCTCCCAAGCCTCAGCCCCAGACACAAAGCAATATTTCCTCCTGACACAGTTTACTTCTTTCAGAACCTTGAAGAATGATGTAAATAACTCCGCCAGCACTGCAGTTTTTACTGAGCCTGAGCATTAAACATTTCATCACCTATTGCCTTTAGTACCTGTGTGTACATTGGAGTTTTTGTCCCCTAATTGTCTGTAATTATTGTCCTTTTATGCTTTCTAAGAATTCAAAAGACAAAGTGAATAGACAGGAGTAGTTTGAACCTAGACTGTATACCAATCAAAGGTATTAGAAGGTCAGTTATATGCAACTGAGGCACACAATTGTGCAGTCTATACACTGTGCAACTCCAGATGCAATATACCTAGACTGAAGTAGACCAGTGCTTTGAAAGTCTTCATAAGGTAGAAGAGTGGAAGAATGGTCCTCTGCTGTGTGCATGCCGCCTTACTGAAACTCACTGTGTGTATGAGAGTGGTCCGTAATGGAAGTGTATTGTGCTCATGAACAGAAGGGAGGCAGAAATGAAGGTGGAAAACTGATGCTGTTGAATAGCCAAGGTTGAACCTAAAATCTGCAAATAATAGTATATTTATCTCCATTTCAGACTGTCTTTAAGACTTGGAAACATTTTTTTCTTCCTTTTAACCATCTCCCATGACCCAGTTTGGGAAACTATTCGTGAGTCTGGTGTGCAGTGTAATAGCAAACAGTCTGGCTAAATTAAAATGATTCTTATCAATTATTGAGTGAATACATATGGGATTCCCTTGACAAGGAAGTGCTTTGTATTGAAGTTTCCAATAGGTTTATTGTTCATGGGGAGTCAGAGGTGTAGAATAAGGGGGAGGCTTGTTGAGCTTCAGCTAGAAATTTCCTTTGGAGGCATTTATGATATTTTAGGGGCTGATCCTCTACTTTTGAGGGCCAGAATCTTAATTTTTGTGAGTTCTTCTATCTCTGAGGGATAAATTTATATTTGCAAGTATCATGGAAATATATATACATATATGATACACATATTTATTTATATTTTATCTATATATATATACTACATATTATATATTTTTATCATTTATAAAATGGGGCTTCCCTGATAGTTCAGTTGGTTAAGACTCCGCCTGCAATGCAGGAGACCTGGTTCAATTCCTGGGTCAGGAAGACCCTCTGGAGAAGGGATAGGCTACCCACTCCAGTATTCTTGGCCTTCCCTGTGGCTCAGCTGGTAAAGAATCCACCTATGATGTGGGAGACCTGGGTTCAATCCCTGGGTTGGAAAGATCCCCTGGAGAAGGGAAAGGCTATCCACTCCAGTTTTCTGGCCTGGACAATTCCATGGACTGTATTAGCCCATGGGGTCCCAAAGAGTTGGACACAACTGAGCGACTTTCCCTTTCATTTATGATAGAATGCATATGATATGATGGAATACATATAATGAAGATTATACATTACTGTATATGTTATATAAATCTATTTGTGTCTATGTACATTGTCTGAGTCTTCCCTGGTGGCTCAGATGGTAAAGCATCTGTCTACAATGTGGGAGACGTGGATTCAATCCCTGGGTTGGGAAGATCTCCTGGAGAAGGAAATGGCAATCCACTCCAGTACTCTTGTGCCGGGGTCCAGCCCCGGTGGATCCAGGGTGATTCAAAGGTGGGGGGGCGGAGTCGGCGTCTTTGGAAAAATACATATTTAATCACAGATATAGAGAGATTAGAAATGGATAGTGTAGTAGGAAGATTAGTGGAGAAAAGGAGGCTGAATAACTTGGATTACGTGGAATAGCATCATGCTGCAGATGGGAATTCAGCCAGAAAAACGGGAGCAAGAAAGAAGCGACATGGGGGAATCAGTCTTTCGGGAAACTGATCCGATTTCTTTATTTTTGGGTTTGCTTATATACCTTTTGTTACACATAGGGATGAATACAGAGTCACGTGGGGGTCAGCAGTCCTGACCTTTATCAAAATCAGGTGCTTCACATAAATGTATAAAAAAGGTCTTAGGGATATTACATCGTCTTCTGGCCATGAATGAGACCTGCTGACATTTTATGATCCTTTCTTTCTGATAACCAAAATACTTATTTCTTCCAAGGGTGTTTTTTCTTAAACCAGGCACCACTCTCCAAATAAAGTTACATTCCTATAGGGTGAGGGTGTAGTGAGTTACAATCAAGAAAGGAATTTATTTAACCCAAGGTTAACATGATTAATCTTAAAGGTTAATACTTATTTCTCCTATATGCTTAAAGGTTAATACTTATTTCTCCTATATGTTTAAAGGTTAATACTTATTTCTCCTATATGTTAGTTACATTCATTATAAGGGTAGGGAACATGGAGATTTAGCAGCAAACATCAGCCCAACAAATGAAAATCCTTTCACCAATGCTCCCCTTAAGATCTATTTAGTCTTAAGATATGATAAAGTTACATTCTTACATAGCAAGGACACAGTGATTTATAACAAAGTACAGTGATCTATTACAAAAGAGAAAATCCATTAACTCAAAAAATCTAGTATTGCTAACACCTAAAACTACCATATTTCCTTTTCTATAGTCCAAATATATTGATTAATATATTCCCAGGTGCCTAAGGATATGGAGGCCTGGCAGCAATCATTGACTCAACAAGAAGAAAAAGTCCTATGCTAATTAAGACTCTCAAAATAGTCCAAAACTCTCTGTGCTGTTTATGGTTAAGAGGTAGTAAACAATCATGTGGCAGGAGTATGAATAATCCTGTCACACAAGCTAGTCTGTCAGCAGAGAGGTTTGACCTGAGACATCCTTGTCCCACCCAGAGCAGGGAATTAGCAGCAATTATTGACACAACAAATAAAAAACCCTTCACCAATATAGTTCCTAACCAACACACTATACTAATAATTTCCAACTCCCCCAAATAATTTGCCTTTAGTAAGTCTAAAACATCTCATGCCTCTCAGGTTGGGAGGCTATAAACAATCACATGTGGCCAGACAAACCTATACAGGTGGGCTAGATAACCTTCAGAGGAGTCCGTAAGCTGAAACACTCTTGTCACGCCCAAGAATTTTTATTGCCTTGGAGCTGCATATCTGAGAGAAACGGTTATGGGGGAGAGCCCCCCGTAAAGTCAGAGGTGTAGGTGAGAGCATAAAACAGACTCTGGTTTTGGGGTTAGATGCTCGAGAACAGGGGGTTTCCTGAGGCTTGATCACGCCTTTGCATATGCCAAGCCTCCTTCCTCATGACCTTTGCCATGGGCGGAATTCCTCACGCTGGCCCCCGGCACTCTTGCCTGGAAAATCCCATGGACAGAGGAGTCTGGTAGGCTACAGTCCACGGGGTCGCAAAGAGTCGGGCAAGACTGAGCGACTTCACTTTCTCTTTATGTACATTGTCTAGAAACACATACAGATATACAGATTTTTCTCAACTTACAATGGAGTTATATCCTGATGTCATAAATTGAAAATATTGTAAGTAAAAAATGTGTTTCATACACCTAATATACTGGACATCATAGCTTAGCTTACCTACATTAGCCCACAGTCAGATAATCATCTAACACAAAGCCTATTTTATAATAAATTGTGGAATATCTCATGTAATTTATTGAATACGGTACTCACTGCAAGTGAAAAACAAAAAGGAAGGCTGTAAGTATATCAATCATTTGCCCTCACAAGCTTGCAGCTGATTAGGAGCTACAGCTCACTACCCTGCTCAGTATCACTAGCGTATCATAATGCAGATCCCAGGAAAAGATCAAAACTCAAAATTCAAAGGACAGGTTCTACTAAATGTATATTTCTTTGATGTCATCATAAAGTCAAAAAAATTTTAAGTTTAACCATCCTAACTCAGGGACTTTTTGTGTTATATGTAGCTTTGTGTGTATATATAGTTTATTTGTATACACACATATCTTCCTGTTGAAAAAGCCATATATACTTGCCCTGTAGTCAAATTACATAAAGTTGGTTTTATGTGAAGGTTATTTGAACTCAGAAGAAGGAAGGTTAATCTATGGCTTCCATGAAAGAAACACCTTTCCACAATAAAAGCAGTTTTCTGATGGACTGACCCTTAAGCTTGTTCTCTGTTGGGCAACAACTGGTCTCCTATTGCTTTTTGGAATTTTGTTGTTTACCATCTAGGAGTGCCTCTATCAATATAACAAAACACAGTATACTAGGTTCCACTGCCTAAGTCACAGTCTTGCCCTGATTTCATGGAAGGAGGTCCTCTAGTATCCTCAGAATGCCTGCCGCACCCTTCTGAAGTGTTTCTTACACATAGGGGGCTTTTTTTTAAAGTGGGTCATTTTTGTACTGCACATTCTTGCTCCCTTGGGCACAGCTGATGAGGACAAGGCTGAATGGGCCTATGACCCCAAGGCAGAGGTTTCTATGCTGGCCAGAAATCCACCATTAGCAGATGAATGGATAAGAAAGCTGTGGTACATATATACAATGGAGTAATACTCAGCCATTAAAAAGAATACATTTGAATCAGTTCTAATGAAGTGGATGAAACTGGAGCCTATTATACAGAGTGAAGTAAGCCAGAAAGAATAATACCAATACAGTACACTAATGCATATATATGGAATTTAGAAAGATGGTAACAATAACCCTATATGCGAGACAGTAAAAGAGACACGGATGTATAGAACAGTCTTTTGGACTCTGTGGGAGAGGGAGAGGGTGGGACGATTTGGGGGAATGGCATTGAAACATGCATAATATCATATAAGAAATGAATCGCCAGTCCAGGTTCGATGCAGGATACAGGATGCTTGGGGCTGCTGCACTGGGATGACCCAGAGGGATGGTATGGGGAGGGACGAAGGAGGGGGGTTCAGGATGGGGAACTCGTGTACTCCTGTGATGGATTCATGTTGATGTGTGGCAGAACCAATACAATATTGTAAAGTAGTTGGCCTCCAATTAAAATAAATAAATTTAAATTAATTTAAAAAATATGCTATCTAGATTGGTCATAACCGTCCTTCCAAGGAGTAAGCACCTTTTAATTTCATGGCTGCAATCACCATCTACATTGATTTTGGAGCCCCCCAAAATAAAGTCTGACACTGTTTCCACTGTTTCCCTGTCTAATTCCCATGAAATGATGGGACAAGATGCCATGATCTTAGTTTTCTGAATGTTTGGCTTTAAGCCAGCTTTTTCACTCTCCTCTTTCATTTTCATCAAGATGCTTATTAGAAGAATGCAAAAAAAGAATTGCAATGCAAAAATGCAAGAAATGCAAAATGAATGCAAAAAAAAAAAAAAACCAGAAAGGGCAGAAAGCCGTGAGGCACTAACGCCTTAAATAAGAAGAAACCTCCCCAATAAGGAGCGTGCACTGAGTCAGCAATGGTAGGAGCAGAAGCAACAGAGATGTGGAATTGTCGATTCATCACAGTGGCAAAGCTTGGATGGAGCAGCAGATGACCAATTATGATGAAAGCGATTCTCTTGGCTCCTATTGACTCCAGAGCAGCCTTTCAGGGTCTAAAGTCCCGGTTATAAGGCTCCTGAGGATGTCACATGTCTCTTTTCCTTCCTTGTGATTCTTTACAATAACTGTCCATGATTTGAGGTAATCACAGTATGTCTTTGCTTCTTGCCATCTTGAAAGAGTCTGATTAATAATTCTGAAGTTGCTAGTTGACCACATTTACTGAGGTTTTGCAATCATCTACTGGTAATCTCTAAGAATTTGCTCCCACAAGAAATCATGTGTGCTCAGTTGCTCAGATGTGTCTGACTCTTAGTAACCCTGTAGACTGTAGCCTGCCAAGTTCCTCTGTCCATGGGATTCTCCAGAGAGGAAGACTAGAGTGGGGTGCCATGTCCTACTCCAGGGGATTTTCCCAACCCAGGGATCAAAACTGCATCTCTTACATCTCCTGCATTGGCAGGTGGATTCTCTACCACTAGTGCCACCTGGGAAGACCACTCAATATGAGATGTGGCTTTATAGTGGAGCCTGAAGTCAGGCAAGTTGATTCCTCCAGTTCCATTCTTCTTTCTCAAGGTTGCTTTGGCTATTCAAGGTTTTTTGTATTTCCATACAAATCTTGAAATTATTTGTTCTAGTTCTGTGAAAAATACCGCTGGTAGCTTGATAGGGATTGCATTAAATCTGTAGATTGCTTTGGATAGTATACTCATCTTCACTATATTAATTATTCCGATCCACAAACATGGTATATTTCTCCATCTATTAGTGTCCTCTTTATGTCTTTCATCAGTGTTTTATAGTTTTCTATATATAGGTCTTTAGTTTGTTTAGGTAGATATATTCCTAAGTATTTTATTCTTTTCGTTGCAATGGTGAATGCTGACTTCAGGCTCTACTACAAATCCTCAGTCATCAAGACAGTATGGTACTGGCACAAAGACAGAAATATAGATCAATGGAACAAAATAGAAAGCCCAGAGATAAATCCACGCACCTATGGACACCTTATCTTTGACAAAGGAGGCAAGAATATACAATGCAGTAAAGACAATCTCTTTTAACAAGTGGTGCTGGGAAAACTGGTCAACCACTTGTAAAAGAATGAAACTAGATTACTTTCTAACACCACACACAAAAATAAACTCAAAATGGATTAAAGATCTAAATGTAAGACCAGAAACTATAAAACTCCTAGAGGAGAACATAGGCAAGAGAACATAGGCAAAACACTCTCCAACATAAATCACAGCAGGATCCTCTATGATCCACCCCCAGAATTCTGGAAATAAAAGCAAAAATAAACAAATGGGATCTAATTAAACTTAAAAGCTTCTGCACAACAAAGGAAACTATAAGCAAGGTGAAAAGACAGCCTTCTGAATGGGAGAAAATAATAGCAAATGAAGCAACTGACAAACAACTAATCTCAAAAATATACAAGCAACTCCTGCAGCTCAATTCCAGAAAAATAAATGACCCAATCAAAAAATGGGCCAAAGAACTAAATAGACATTTCTCCAAAGAAGACATACAGATGGCTAACAAACACATGAAAAGATGCTCAACATCACTCATTATCAGAGAAATGCAAATCAAGACCACAATGAGGTACCATTTCACACCAGTCAGAATGGCTGCGATCCAAAAGTCTGCAAGCAATAAATGCTGGAGAGGGTGTGGAAAAAAGGGAACCCTCTTACACTGTTGGTGGGAATGCAAACTAGTTCAGCCACTATGGAGAACAGTGTGGAGATTCCTTAAAAACTGAAAATAGAACTGCCTTATGACCCAGCAATCCCACTGCTGGGCATACACACTGAGGAAACCAGAATTGAAAGAGACATATGTTCCCCACTGTTCATCACAGCACTGTTTATAATAGCCAGGACATGGAAACAACCTAGATGTCCATCAGCAGATGAATGGATAAGAAAGCTGTGGTACATATACACAATGGAGTATTACTCAGCCATTAAAAAGAATACATTTGAATCAGTTCTAATGAGATGGATAAAACTGGAGCTGATTATACAGAGTGAAGTAAGCCAGAAAGAAAAACACTAATACAGTATACTAACACATATATATGGAATTTATAAAGATGGTAATGATAACCCTGTATGTGAGACAGCAAAAGAGACACAGATGTATAGAATGGACTTTTGGACTCTGAGGGTGAGGGAGAGGGTGGGATGATTTGGGAGAATGGCACTGAAACATGTATACTATCATGTAAAAAATGAATTGCCAGTCTATGTTCGATACAGGATACAGGATGCTTGGGGCTGGTGCACAGGGATGATCCAGAGAGATGATATGGAGTGGGAGGTGGGAGGGGTTTCAGGATTGGGAACTCATGTACACCCGTGGTGGATTCAAGTCAATGTATCGCAAAACCAATATAGTATTGAAAAGTAAAATAAAGTAAAAATAAAAATTTAAAAAAATATGAGATGTGAATTTTACTTAAATTAACAGAGACAAATTCATTTCCAAGTTATCAGGTGGCACATAATGGTGCCCTAATATACTCACTCACATAGAGGTAGACCAGCTCAGGACACTGGGTGGATTCCCTTAGTATATGGATTCCTCATATTTTTACAAGTTGAGTTGACAAATCACAGAGTATTTCTACCTTAAATAGTAGAACTGTAATCTCAGTCTTTACTGTGGCAAGGCAGTTTTCTAATACTTGAGGCTGTAACTTTAAGACATGACCTGCTCTTGGAGTGATATAACTTTGTTCTAATCATTAGTTGTTTTCAGCCAAATTGAGCAGAGACTGATTATGGTTGCAGTCTTGTAACCAAGATGTAGCAGGTTGTTTATCCTTCAAATTTAGAATAACATTGCTTGATTATTCATGCATGCAATTTTATAGCAACAACATAGCATTTGAGCATCATGAAACTCTTAACCATATGAGTGGCAAGAGAAGGTACCTGTGGCCGGCTCTTTCCGTGTAATATAATGGCCAAATGCCAAAGTGGAAAACAAAATTCATAATGATGGGAAATATGAGAGAACCATTTAACATTCTATAATCAGATGGTTAAATTGAGAAGATGAGTCATGATTTTAGTTGGTCTTATTTTTCATTACAACAGAAAATAGAACAAAAGATATTATGACTGTCACCCCTTTATATTATCTACCTCCAGCCCTACTCCCTCCCTTTTTCTATATCTTGGAAGAAAGTGGAAGTAAAAGTCACTCAGTCATGTCTGAATCTTTGCAACCAGGCCAGAATACTGCAGTGGGTAGATTTCCCTTCTCCAGGGGATCTTCCCAACCCAGGGATCGAACCCAGGTCTCCCGCATTGCAGGCAGATTCTTTTTTTTTAATTTTTTAAAAATATAAATTTATTTATTTTAATTGGAAGTTAATTACTTTACAATATTTACAAGCTGAGCCACAAGGAAAGCCCAAGAATACTGAAGTGGCTAGCCGATGCCTTCTCCACAGGATCGTCCCAACCCAGGATTTGAACTGCACTGCAGGCAGATTCTTTATCAACTGAGTTACCAGGGAAGCTCATAGTTGGAATCAAGCTACTTGTTGCCTACCCCGGTATATGCCAGGCTTGGCAGGATTTCCATTGAAGTCATATCTGAAAAGTGAGGGCTACAATAACACTGCTCAATCAAAATGCCTTAAAAAACTCAGTGGAATGGCAGGAACCATCTCAAGAATGAAGAACAAATTCAGAACTACAGAATCTCTTGCTCTAAATTGCCTTTCTAGGCACAAGACTAGGCCAGTTGTTATTTTGGGGTATTTGGCCAGCTCTTCCATGGGCAATGGGCTTCCCTAGTGGCTCAATTGGTAAAGAATCTGCTTGCAAGGTAGGAGACCAAGGTTCAATCCCCGGGTAGGGAAGATCCCCTGGAGAAGGAAATAGCAACCCACTCCAGTACTCTTGCCTAGAGCATTTCATAGGCAGAGGAGCTGGGCAAGCTACAGTCCATGGGATTGCAAAGAGTCAGACACGATGGTGAGACTAACTTTCATGTTCCCTTTTTTTTCCATGAGTGTTGCTTCCGAGCTTTCCCAGTTTTCAGGGATCTGTCCCAGGAAAGGACTCCCTACTCTTCTTTGCATCAGAGGAGTTACCACTGATGTGCATCATCCAATGTGTAGTAGGTGTTGGGGGCTTGCCTTGAAAAGAGGGAAGAGGTGTTCATTTGTCATTTACTATAATTCATCAAAGTTTAGGGAAAAAGGGTATCGTTTGCTGGTGATGTCTTATTAAACAAAATACAATTCTGCAAAGCGAACAAATAGACTTATAACTGTTAATCCACAAGCAATTCAAAGAATTAGTATATTCCACTGAGAAGAAATACTTGTGAATTTAGAAATACAGGAAAACTGCTACAAGGTTTTGAAAGTCCATACATACTATAAACTCAATGTTATTAAACCTTACTATTGAAAGCAGCATTCCCAAGTGAAAATAATATCTGGCTAGGATGATTTGACTTTCATGAATGAGAGAAGGGGCGGATATAGCTGAAAATAAAATCAGAGCATTGAAAATCATCCAGAGCATATCGGTTGTTTTTTTTTTTAGCTTTGTTCTTCCTATATCCATAGATAATTATAAAAAGTCTAAGAAAGGAAATATTTTTGCTATGTATTTCAGAAAAGTTTCTATTCTGTAGGGAATTCTGCTTCTACTTAAGTATTTGAATGATACTCAACATTTATTGTTGAATTTTTTCCCTGAAGTTTTAAATCAAATTTTTAAGCTGTTCCTCCATATACCCCAAACCTCTCTGACTAGGAAACAAGTTCTTACCAGTGATTATTTTGTATTACTCCCATTGTCATAGAAGCCAATGATAATTCCAGAACTCAAGGATTCTAACAAAATCCCCAGCAGATCTCAGCAGAGAGGGGCAATGTTGCTAAATCTTACTTAAGCCCAAGTTTCCCTGAGTGTGTATATTTCCAAGTAATGAGCTATATGAGCAACAAACTGTGAAAACTGAAAATATGTGAACAGAATTTCATGTTGGGAAGAAAGAAAATTTATAACGAAGACAATCTGATCCTTCTTTAATTATCTGCATAAAATGGTGTAGTTTTGTATTTTATAATATAAACAGAACTCAGTCTTACCAATGAAAACATGTCTTATATGAACATTCAAATCAAGCATTTTGCAGATCAGCTGGAGGAAGAAACAGAAGTCAGGGATGGGAGATGTGTGAATCGTAGGGTCAGTACATTTGGGAAAAGGGTCTGGGTGAGCTTTCCCCACCACCAGAAGGGCTTTGACTTCACTTAGGTCTCCTCCATCAAGACTTTATGGCATGGAGGTGCTGGTAAACTTAGCTCAGTGTCCACAGTGGCTGCCCACTGCTTGTATCTGATACCTGCTGGTGGAAAACAAAACAAAACAAAACAAAACACAAAACCGTTCACTGAAAGCTCCTAGGACACAGGACATCAGTGTCCTTATTGTATTTTTAGGAAGGAAAAAGGTAATAAGCTATGCATCTATGTAATAAGGGCTTTCCTGCTAGCTCCGTTGGTAAAGAATCTGCTTGCAGGAGACCCCAGTTTGATTCCTGGGTTGGGAAGATCTGCTGGAGAAGGGATAGGCTACCCTCTCCAGTATTCTTGGGCTTCCCTTGTGGCTCAGCTGGTGAAGAATCCACCTGCAATGTGGGAGACCTGAGTTTGATCCCTGAGTTGGGAAGATCCCCTGGAGAAGGGAAAGGCTACCCACTCCAGTATTCTTGCCTGGAGAACTCCATGGACTATGTCATCCATGGGATTGGCAAAGAGTCATACACGACTGAGTGACTTTCACTTATTCTCCATAGTAAATGAATCAGTAGAAGTTTATCAATGGGAGGGCTTTAATCCTTATAACTTGTTTTATATGTCTACTGAATGCTGATATTGTTATTTTTGTTGTTATTCAGTCACTAAGTTGCGTCTGACACTTTGCTATTCCACAACTGCAGCATGCCAGGCTTCCCTGTTCTTCACTATCTTTCAGAGTTTTCTCAAATTCATGTCCATTGAGCCCATGATGCCATCCAACCATCTCATCCTCTGTCACCTCCTGCTCCTGCTTTCAATCTTTCCCAGCATCAGGGTCTTTCCCAGTAAGTTGGTTTTTCACATCAGGTGGCCAAAGTATTGGAGCTTCAAATTCAGCATCCGTTCTTCCAATGAGTATTCAGTGTTGATTTCCTTTAGGATTGACTGGTCTGATCTCCTTGAGGTCCAAGGGACTCTCAGGAGTCTTATCCAGCACCACAGTTTGAAAGCATCAATTATTTGGTGCTCAGCCTTCCTTATGGTTCAACTCTCACATCCATACATGACTACTGGAAAAGCCATAGCTTTGACTAGATGGATCTTTGTGGGCAAAGTGATATCTCTGCTTTTTAATATGCTGTCTAGCTTTGTCATAACTTTTCTTCCAAGGAACAAGTGTCTTTTAATTTCGTGGCTGCAGTCTAACATTTGAGGTCATCCAAAGCAGCCAGGCTCAATCACAATGGTTTTCAGCTAAAATTCATATTTGTTAAGTCCACTGAAACTGTGACCCACATAGTCCTGTCTCAGAACCATGAAATTTATGCAATTCTCAGGAATACTTCCTACTTCTCTCATATTTACACCTTACTTCCTACATACTTACACCTACTTTCTACGTATCTCTCAACTCATTTCGTGCCAGTCTCTCAGACAACCTGAACTCCCCCTCCAGCCTCTTTCCCATTGAGCTGACTTCTACCTGAATCCCTGTCCCTTGATTCAGCATCATCAAAGCCCCAGTCACCTGGTGGAAAGAGCCCTTGATCGATAAGGAGGGCCAACAAGGGACTGAGCAGAGAGAAGCCTTTTTAGGTGTCAGGGAAGAATAAAGACCAAGAGTCGTCATAGGTAAATTGTGCCCCTTCTCATATTGCACAATTATATTGTTTTATGAACACCAGTGGGCTTCCCAGGTTGCACTAGTGGTAAAGGACCTGCCTGCCAATGCAGAAGAGATAATAGAAGATGGCTTGATCCTTGGGTCAGGAAGAATCCTGGAGGAGGGCATGGCAATCCACTCCAGTAATTTTGCCTGGAGAATCCCATGGACAGAAGAGTCTAGCAGGCTATGGTCTATAGGATTGCAAAGAGACACTACTGAAGCAGCTTAGCACACATGCACACATGAACACCAGCACTGGTGGAATAGACATTGATGTGGGAGCAAGAAAGAGAGGGAAGAGAAAAAGATAATTTTAGAAGCATGTATTACAGAGGAAAGGAACTCACATACATTCTCATATATTCAAAATCTAGATGGCACAGAAGTGAACACTGAAAAATCTCCCATCTCTTTCCCCAGCCACACTCTTTCCCTTTGTAGAGGCAACCAATTGCTATCAATTTCAAGTGTTATCCTTTCAGAGATGTTAGGCAGATACAAATGAACATATGTTCTTTCCTCCACTTCCTTTTAGCCAAATGGTAGCACTCTACACAGGCTGTTCTGCACCTTGCTCTTTTCTGCCATCAATTTAACTTGGAGATTGCATCCTCTCTGTACCCAGAACACTTTCTCATTTCTGTGAGTGGATAGGATCCAAATGTGTGTGTTAAATAGGGAAGGAACAGTATATGACACCTGTGCTTGTCCCACCTGAATTTTGAAACGTCTGTGAGAACACCGTGCAAAGCAGATGAAGAGGGAAATATATACATGTATTACTGGTAAAGCTGATGCTGGAGAATGCAGCTCAGATACACAATGACAATGATTTCCTGACACCAAACCTTCAAATAAGACAGACTTACCAATTCTACCAACTTAGTGAGAAGTACTCAGAGTCATGATCTGATGAAACAGACATAAATATGGAGCAGATAGATCCCAAAAAGAAAGACGGGCAAACAGATCAGGAGCACTGGCAGTTTCTCACTCAAACTCAATAATTAGGCAACCCACTTCAGGAAACAGTGGGGCAAGACATAAGAACATTAAGGAAAAACTCTTACTATTGAAAACCAAAAGTATATGACAGTAACATTTCTCCACACCCCAACATTATGAATGTACTCTAATTTAGTTAACCTGTCTCTTATTGATAGAGACCAGAGGTGCTTCCAATCTTTAATTATTACTATTACAAAATGCAATGTATATGAATTTTCAGTCTTTTGCTATTACAAAAAATATCATGGATATGAATATTCAAAAATGAATACCATTCTGCACATAAAATTTCACACATATGGGATTATATCAGAATGATGAATTCCTGGAGGTGAAACTGCTGGGTGAAAAGAATACGTGCATTTAACATTTTGTGAGATATTCTCAAATTGCCCTATATGGAGGTTACAGCAACACCCTTAGAAATGTGTGAAAGGATCTGTTTCTCCACATTTTTCAACAGGATGTGTTAGTAAGACCTTCTAATCTTTTCCACCATAATACACAAAATCTAGTGTCTTTAAAACATCATCATTTATTTTCTTTTATTATGAGTAAGATTAAATATCTTTTCTTAATTTTAAGAGTTATTTTCATTTTTGCATATGAACTGTCTCTTGACCTTCTATGTCCCCTTTTCCTATTGGATGCTCATGGATCTTTTAAACAGACTTTATTTTTTTGAACAGTTATAGGTTTACAGTAGAACTGAGTGGAAGTCAAAGAGAGTTCCACAAACCCTCTATTCCCACATATATATAGTTTCCTCTATTATCAACAGCCTTTTGTGGGTATTTTTATATTAATCTGTAGACACTGTTTACACTTTAGAAAAATTTTAACTATGATACAAATTGCAAATCTTCTAGGTGGTTGCATTCTTTTGACTGCTTATAGTAGTTTAGCAATGTCGAATTTATTTTTAGCATAGTCTAGTTTACTTTTCTGTTATGTTTTCTGAGTTTTATGCTGTTCTTAAAAGAGCCTTCTCTACTCTTTAATTATTAAAAAGTTCCCCCCTTCAAGTGTTCTATGGTTTCATTTTTGGTTTGTATTAAAATATTTGAAAAATATGAATCCAACAGGTAAGGATCCAACTTTTTTTTTTCTAGATGAGTACCTAATATCCTTTATTAATGAATCCATATTTTCTTCACTGCCTTGACATTCTAAAATTATTGGTCTCAGATTAATGGGGTCAAATAAATGAATGGGTTAAACATGTAGATAAAGACCCTCAAATCAACAATCATCTATTTGAAATATTGTTCATGTTAGTGCCTCTCAACACTCTAAGAAATTTTTCTGGATTCAAATTCCTACTCATCCATTTAGTAGTTGCAAAACTATAGGCAAGTGAACATTTCTGAGAATATGGCTTTGAGTTTGTTGTGGGAATTACAGGAGAGAATGTTTAAAATTTGGTAACATACAGCTGTCATGAATATTAATTTATTGTTTAATTCTTGTCAGGTCTTTTTCAGCCCATTCTCCTACTCTCTCCTCTGCAGTGACTTCTGGCCATGGATAAAAATGGCACAGTCCTCTTGAGCTTATGAACCCCCAAAGGAATAGCCAAGATACTTTAGAAAACTTTTCCATGGAAACGCTGAAGTAGAGATGGGTCTGTCCAGGTTACCTGGGGGCATATTTATATGATTCCCAGGGTTGAGCTTAGATACAGTTTGTAGAAATTATGTTCATGAAAGGGACTGGGAGGAATATAATTTTCTGTCTAATTTTCATGAGGCCTTTCAACTCAGTCACTACAAATATACCAGCCATATTCTCAAATATATTCAGAAAAACAGGTTGGCTGATATTTCTTGGTGCCAAATTCTAAAAAGTAAAAATGACCAGAACTTCTTTTGGTATTCACAAACTTGTTCTTGCTTTAGTCTTTCTTTGTCCCTTGTGGAAATGAAAAATAGCTGATTACCTTCTGTTGCTTCATATTCCAAAAAGTAATTATTAACGGTATCTCAGCCTGATATTATAAAAATATCACTTTATTTAATGTTTCTCTGAATGTTCCTAGAAGATTATTCAGGTAGGGAAAAATGAGGGCACTAGAACAATTACAATAGTAAAACCAGAGGTAAGTTAATCACAGTGAAACAAAAAAATGAATAATCATTAGTGGCTGATGAGTGCACTCTGTAAGGAATTCAATATTCTGAATTTTTAATTACCCTTAGATGCTAATTCTTGACAAAATACAGCATTTGGAGATAATACCAGTAGATATTGCATGGTAATTATGAAATATAATTTGATGCACTGAGGATTTGAGTTTTGGTGTATTCATGATGAAAGGCAAAATGTGTTTTGATATTTTGATGCTTATTTCTATTTTCTGTTAGTGACTCAGACAGAATCAGAAAATCATAGAATTTCAACACTGGAATAGACACAATAGATCATCTTGTTCCAGCTGCCTGGCTTTACAGATGAGGAAACTAAAAATTCAGAGATGAAGAGGAATTTGCCCATGTTATCCAGACTCTTGATGGCCAAGCAGGGGGTTGTACTTAGCACTGGCTTTTAGTCTAGCACTGATTTCGTATTTCTTTTTTAAAGTAAACACTTATTTCAGAGACAGTGGTATTACATGTATTTTACACTAATTTTTTTCTTCACTCTACATATGACACAGGTTTTAATAGCATTTTCTGGCATACAGTGTATCTATGCAAAGATTATACCATCTAGATTTTCCAGACAGTTTCACTTTTAAGTCCTCTGTTTTTACTTGAAGTACAAGTGAAGCCTGGATGCAGAATCAACCTTGCTACTACCTTGCATATAGCATATTACCTGTAAAGGTCTCTTGATGGATATCATAGCATGACTGATTGGGTCAAGCAACCAACTTGCCCATAAAAACTCAACCATAGAAGTGATACCACCATGTGTTCAGTTTAGCATTCCTATTAGTTAGTGGTAGTAGCTCAGTCGTGTCCAACTCTCTAGGACTTCGTGGACTGTAGAGTGCCAGGCTCCTCTGTCCATGGAATTCTCCAGGCAAGAATACTGGGGTGGGTAACCCTTCCCTTCTCCAGGGGATCTTCCCAACCCAGGGATCAAACCCAGGTTTCCTGCACTGCAGGCAGATTCTTTACCATCTGAGCCATCAGGGAAGCCCAAACAGTATGCCAGGGGCAACAAAACAAAACAGAAGCCCCATTTGAAAAACGTGCTCTGTAAATAACAAGCCTTGTTTTAAATGTGTATTGGGAATCTTAATTTCCAAAGCAAATCTTTAAACTATATCCTTCATGTCAAGTGGGGATTGACTCTGGACAATGATTCCAGGCTATTGTTCCAGAAAGGACAGTGAATGAATGGTCTGTAAGAGGCGATTTTGCATGCTGAAGTCCTGGAGACAAAGGGGGCTGCTGCTGCTTTCAGAGTTTCAGCACGGCAATCTTTTTCTCTTGTCTGAAGATTCAGTGTTTTCAGGCCTGATAGGCAAGTTGAAGATGCCAGAGAAGATTTTATATATATATATATATATATGCCATATACTATATACATATATATGGCATATATATGTATATAGTATATGGCATATATATATATGGCAAATCAGGTAGGAATTATCTGCTGGATGTGAGTAGTAGGTATTGACACTGACTAACATCCTGTTTACAACTGCCCCCATGTATGTATTCCCGTCCTTCCCTGAAGGACACCAAGCCCTTCTTTCAATCCATCACAGAGTCCTCACTAGAAGGAAAGAACAGAGAAAGGGTTTGCAGTGATGTCTAGCCATTCCTTCCGGCCAGTCTAGAGGAGGCTGTTCGTGATCCCTGGTGTGTGTAGGGATGCGGTCATAAACGGGCCCAATCTCTGTTATACTGCAAACTGACTCCTTGGGGATGGCTTCTTCTCTGTTACCTGCCTCTGACATGGGATGAGAAAGAGGAGTGCAAAGTATGGAAGGAGAGGAGTTTCTCTTCCCAACCCTCATCCAAATGATATTCTATTTGAGAAACTTGCTTACTGTTGAGTCAGTATGAACCAAACGTGTGTTGTAAGGCAGAGGCCACTGTCACGCCACAGCATAAAGGTATGATTTATATTCCACTGTAGGGAGCTTCCCAGGTGGTACAGTTGGTAAAAAATCTGCCTGCCAATGCAGACTCAAGAGATGGGGGTTTGATCCTTGGGTTGGGAAAATCCCCCAGAGTAGGAAATGGCGACCCATGCCAGTAGTCTTGCCTGGAGAATCCCATGAACAGAGGAGCCTGGCGGGCTACAGTCCATGGGGTCGCAAGAGCCAAACACGACTGAGTGAAGGGTATTTGATATGACTGCCTGATCATGAGAAGCCTGGCTCTGGGCCCTGCCTGCCTTGGTCTTGGTGTTTCTATTACTGGAGCAAGAACCCTGGCGGTCATGTTATCAAATTCCATACTTAGACTGCAATTACTAAAGACACAGAAGGTATACAGCTGTCTCCAGAATGCAAATAGGAAACTGAACCCTTCACCCTTATTTTTATTCCCTTCTACTTTCACACACACACACACACACACACACACACACACACACACACACACAGATAAGGCAGTGCCAAATTCTACCTTTCAAGGACAATACATCACAGAACAGATATAATTTCTATCATTTTAAATATAGTTAATTTGTATAAAATTTTTACATACACATTCAAAGTATATTTTACACATGTGCATATACCTTTTTCCCTTTTTTACAAAACTACATCATATGAAGTAGAATAACACTTTATGAAGATGCATGGTCTGGTATTTCTGAGAATCCAGGCAGCCTCTTATGTATAACAAGTAATCTTATCACCCTGTATGTCCTTGCCTGTATCTATCTTAATGGGAAATAACAGGCTGTTCAGGTAAGTAGTTTTTATGGTTGAATCATAGGAATTTTTGTAATGTATAGAAGAAGCATTCTTACTGTTCTTCTTCTGACCTATTAACCTCCTCTAAATTTATCAGTTCAAGGGAAAGGAGAAAATTAAAAACAAACAAACAAACAAACAAAGAATTTTCTTCTACAAGAGAAATTGGATTCAAACTCCAGCTTTGAGAATTAATGTTATTTGGGGGAAAATATTTTTGTTTACAAATGCCAAAATCCAGGCCAACATGGGCATGGTGCATAGAGGAAAATTTCATTCCTTTAGCAGCACGAAGATCAACCTACCTTTCATTGGTCTAAGCGGCTTAGGTGACTGATTAAAAGCATCAGAAATTGCCACATGATTCTGGGTACAAATATATCTTATGACAGAATAGGTCCAAATGACCAGAAATATAAAAAGTTCTTTTAGCAAGACATTTTTTTTGTGTAACAAGTGGGAAGGAGTTACCAGAAATTTAACAGAGTAAAGAGTGATTGAAAAGTCCAGCTTCAGATAAGTCTGCCTGACTGTAGAACGGAGCTGTGCACAGTCCAGCAGGCAGGGTGACCTTGCCTCTTCTCCTTCTGCTGTTAACGCCAATGTTCAAAACCCATGGGCCTTGCACGTGTACCACACGGAAGGTACTGTTGGTAAATGTTTTATAGCCAGTGTGCACCTTCCTGAAAATACTGCAGGATCACACACAAATGAAAACACCATGCAGTATCTGTAGCATACATTTATCTAGATGCTTTACCCGAAGACCAAGATTTGTGTTTCAGAACCAAAATGATCATTCTTCTTCCTATGTCTCTTTTCTTTTTTTTTTTTTTGAAAAATTACATTTAAATTTAAAAAGCATGAAGAAAAAATACAGTGAACGTTTGTTATCCACCACCCAAAATAAGAGAGAGAGAAAAAAAAAAAGGATTACCTAGTTCTCTTTAAAGAGAACCATTCTTTTGTTCTTTCATCAAACAATGGTAATGATCAATGGAAGCACTCCCTGTTCAGGTACTCTTACTTGGCAACTAAAATAGTGGTATTTCACCTTGTGTCTGTGTCCTCTATTTAACTGGAGTGTGAAACCATGAATACCAGGCAGACAGGAGGGCCTATAGCAGTGTAGACCTGAGGACGAATGTGTGATAAAACACAGGCCTCAAAGACTAGCCCCACATCTCACTCTTTTCAACCTAGGACCCACCCTGACCAAGGAACTAATTTTTCTTCAAATATTGGACAACATGATTTGGACACAAAGAGTAAACAGGTACAGCAGTGGATCGAAACATCGTATCGAGTCTAGATTACAGTAAAGGGAAGAGTGTGGACGAGCCTGAGAACAAAATGGTAAGTGAAAACAGGCCTGAGTGACTGCTTGTGTCTTTTTGTTTTCTGATCTTGCAAGTACAATTGTAGAAAACCTGGAAAACATAAAGGCAGAGAAAAGTAACTACTAATTCTGTCCAGTCTTGGTAGCAGCTTTCTAACTCCGTTTTCAAAATGCAAAATGTATACAGCTTTTTTCCACCATAATGTAAGTACTTCGCCATATGAGAACACTACTTCCTAACTTAAGGGCTATATACTATTCTACTTCACAGACTGTAGAGGGTCTAACATTTAAATAGGAAAACTAGAAACTGTATGGATTCATCTTTTTAAGTCCGATTCCTCTCTATAAATGCCTATGAGAAGCATTCAAGTCAAATTCTTCTAGAAAGTGTCAGTTTACAGTCCCAGGATAAGTCTGGAGGATTTGGCTTTTGGAGTTACACAGCTTAGCAGCCAATAAAGGCAGCATTTACTCCAGTGGTTTTCAGCCCTAGCTCCAGGCTAGAGTGACCCATGCCCTGGGCCCAGTCCAGCACACCCAGAATCTCTAGAACCACGTGTCTGTCTTTTTCTAACCAGTTCAATGACTCTGTGAAGGACGGTTGGGAAAAGCACTGGGCTGACAACCTGGGGGGATAAGGGGGCCCTGCCAGTGCCCAAACCCACCGCTCTGCACTTTTTATGAGAGGGTGATCTGGGTCAAACACAGCCTCTCTGGTGCCATGACAGAGGATTCAAAACTATCAAGCCTTTAGCGCATTGGCCTAGTTACATGGAGTTTGTATAACCACCTGGTTATTATACAGGTTTCCATCAGCTTAACCAGGTCTATATGATTTGACTTAGCAAATCCCTTATATAGCAATTCAACAATGCTGGCTTTTATGGGTATTAGATAAGCATTAACACCAGAAAGAACCAGAGGTGTTGGTTTTATACTATCCTTTTGTTTCCTCTTCTAGGAGGAGGCATGTAAAGATTCATCCAGACCATGTCTGGAATTGCAACCTTCTCATCCAGGCCACAGCCCATCAGAGGGGGCAAGGTTGTGATGTGTGTTCTTCCTCCCTAGAGCAAAAAGGAGGGAGAGCATCTCCAGGCACCCCGGGAGGAGACGCTCTGAAATGGGAAAGACGAGAAAGATGGAGCATCAGGTGTCCTGCCCCAGTGACTTAAACAAACATGTGCTTCTGGGAGACAGAACTGAGCTGGCTGGTCTGTGGACCTCCACACAGCACAGTCGGGTGTGCAGCTGCGGTCAGCATGGCGACGCGGAAAGCGTGTGGCCTTCCATGCAGCTCGGCAGCTCCCCATTTCTGGGCATGGCACAGCCAGGCCCTGTGTCCTCTTCGGAGGGAGGTACACACTGAGTGTAGAGGCCAGGCTCCGCTTCTCACCAGACGGCGTCACTTTGGTTTCCTTCCTGTCAGGGTCACACACACCAGCATGCCTGCTGAGGCTCTGCTTCATGGCAAAGGTCTTGCCACAACCAGCATGCTCGCACACGAAAGGGCACCGTTCCTCATGGAAGGAGAGAATATGGCTCTGGAGGGTGAACACAGTGGTGTAGGTGTGGCCGCAGCCTTCCTGTGGACACCGGCACAAGTTCTGCTTGGAGGCGTGCATCCTCATATGCTGCTTTAGGATGTCCTTGCACTTAAATGTTTTTCTGGCACACGCCACAGATTATGTCCTCTTTATGGGACTCTCTCACGTGTTTTAGAAGCTCTGTCCATGTTTTTGCCACAAAAGAACATTATTTTCGACAGATATAGCCCTTGTGGGCATTCCCTTGCCGCTTCAGACTGCTGGGGGAGAAAAAGTGTTTTCCACATCCCTCGTGGGCACACTTGAACAGCGGCTCGTTGGTGTGCTGGCAGTGGTGGATTTTCAGTTGCTGATGGGTCTTCTCACAACCTTTGAAACTACATGCATATTGTTTTGCTGGTTTTACATGTTTGCATTCAAAATGTTTCTTAAAGTTTTATTTTGTGTTGAATTTCTGATCACAGCCGCTAGCTGTACAAAGGACTTTTTACGGGTGTGAACCAGGGCGTGGCGGCTGAGATTGTAGTCCCTGACCAAGGCCTTGCCATACCCTTCATCAGTTCAATTCAGTTAAGTTGCTCAGTCATGTCCAACTCTTTGTGAACCCATGAACACAGCACGCCATAACTCCCGGTCATCAACAACTCCTGGAGTTCACCCAAACTCACGTCCACTGAATCAGTGATGCCATTCAACCATCTCATCCTCTGTTGTCCCCTTCTCCTCCTGCCCTCAATCTTTCCCAGCATCAGGGTCTTTTCAAATAAGTCAGCTCTTCGGCCAGCATCAGATGGCCAAAGTATTGGAGTTTCAGCTTCAACATCAATCCTTCCAGTGACCACCCAAGACTGATCTCCTTTAGGATGGACTGGTTGGATCTCCTTTCAGTCCAAGGGACTCTCAAGCCTCTTCCCCAACACCACAGTTCAAAAGCATCAATTCTTCAGAGCCCAGCTTTCCTTATAGTCACAAACATAGGGTCTCTGCCCCACCCCCTCCCCACTTGCATAGAGGCGCGTCTAGCTTCCAAGCCTTGTTATAATTGGCGCTGCAGATGGGGAAGGGCCAGATGAACCTCTAGGGGCTCCCGGGGGCGGCGGGGCGGCAGGCAGGCCTTCTCGCTGACTGCAACGAATGGGTCGGTGATAGTCAGGGACGACACAGCTTCAGTGACAGAGGCCAGAGGTTCCAGGCTCCTGGGGGCCAAGAATTCAGCCACGTGCTAAGTCACGTGCGGCGAAACCAGTGACTGTCCACCGCTTCCGCAGACCCTACGCCTGGGCCCACTGCACTTCCAGGGGCGTGATCCCAGAGGGGCGGACTCTTCCTATGTCTCTTTCCTAAGTGAGATGGTGAAGAAAAAGGGCAGAGGTCTCTCCTCCAAGGTGGTTTTCAAGTGAGAAGGTTAATTAGACATGGGGAGAGAAGCTAGAGGACCTTCCTTTCTCTCTGGAGCTAATCACCCACCGACCAAAGGCCTTCTCTCCTCCTCCATCTCATACTGACTCCAGAGATGCTGATAGAAGCAGGTCACATCCAGCTTTCAATTTCTGTTTTCAATTCCCTTGTCCTTATTGGCATGACGTGGTGTACAAGTGTTGCCAGAGTTAATATATCATGTTTTCTTACAACAAGTAGTGTTTGGTGTCTTCATATTTCTGTGACATGTACAATGCTGACTACTTGTGAGTCTTCTTATTCTTTATTGGTTCAGCCAAGAAGAGTGCAAGTATGCACTCTCTCTCACTAATCAAGGTCGATTTATTAGTTTTGATGGAGGAAAATGTAATTTCTAACTTCTCTGTGAGCAGAACTGATGAGAAGTCTTGATTTTATAACTCAGCAGTGCCATCCATGGTCGAAGGCATGGGTGCCACGTCAGCCTGCATTCAAATCCAGGTTCTGCCATGTTTTAGGAAGAAGTTGCTTCTCTGTCTCTGGTTTTTGTCTGTGTAACTTTTGTACTTTTTGAATTTTGTAATATGAACATACTTTACTTATTCAGAAAGAAATTAAAAAAAAAAAAGCCAAGCAGGTGTGACACCCAAGACATACCAAAAGAGGAAAATCTGGAGGAGTTGGCTGGGTAATACCATAGTAATCAGGTCTGAGATGCAGAGATCCTACACTTGAGAATGAGAGGAAGGAGGGTGGGTTGATCAGAAAAGACAGCCCAGGTTTTGAAAAAGAGACAGGAGGAATGAGGTTGGGTTCCACTGTGGCAGCTGGTTGACATTTGTTTCAAGAAACAGGTTCTCCCATTGGGATTCTTCCTGTCAAATCCTCTTGCCCTCACTATCTGCTCTTTATTCCCACCTCTCTTTTCCACCCACCTTTATAATTTCTTTGATAAATTCCAAATCAGGACTCAACTTCAGAAGCTTTGTCATCTTTCCATTCTCCATCTCACTAGGGACTTTCCAATGTATATGATCCCAGTATATTTGAAAGTATTTTTTTTTTAAATCATAATTCCTCTCTTCTGTAACAGTGGAACCCAAGACTTTGTCCCTTCTACCTACAGGAATATGGCAGGTTGTTTGCACAGAAGGCAGTAATATTGATACTCCTCTCATTCCTGAATCCACAGCCTATGATTTGCAGCTTTTTCTGTGAGAAACTGGAGACTATTTCCTGGTGGTTAGAGCCTGGACTGGTTTCATGACTTGCTTTGACTAGTAGAATGTAGTGGAAGTGATGTTATGAGAACTCTGAAGCTTCTGTTCAACCCCTCTTGGGATGCTGCTCTGAGTCCACTATGTCGAGAAGCTGGGTCCACCATGTGGGAGAGAACCCAGATGCTCCCCTGTCAGACATATGTGAAGAACCATCTCAGATCAGAGTTGAGCTGCCAGGTGACTACAAGGGCATGAATGACCCCGGCCAGACCGGCGCACATTGCTGAGCGCCAGAATCCTGAACAAATCAACAACTTATTTTAAGCCACCAAGTTTTGAGTGGTATGTTATGCAGAATAGAAAACTGAGGCAAGGCTTCTGAGTAAATGTAGTGTTCAAACATTCCCTATGGTTTATCATTAGCTGCAGCTGGTAATTCACATACTGGTAGATAGCAGTCACAGTTTAGGAAGGAAATTGTAAGTGAGCAGGTGGAAGCCCTGGACCTGTACCTAATAGAGCTCTTTCTCCCCCAAAATAGCAGCATAATTGTTGGCAGAAGCTTTTCCCATAGATATTAATTTTTCACTTACTGAGAAAATAGATATATAGCAGAGATCACAAAATTTCATTCCTATCTTTTATTGGTGGTAAACATCTAGACTAAAGTGTACACTTCTCCTCAATTCTAGATCTTTTCTCCAACTATTTAGGAATGTAGGTGCCATAGACAAGGTTTTCTTGTCTGCAAAGTCTGGCTATGCCATCCTGAATTAGAAGAGAAGGGGGGTGAGTTGCTGTTACAATTGGTAGATGCAAAAGGGACCTGGAAGAGGGGGGGAGGCAGAGCAGGAGTGTACCTACACTGAGCTGGTGTTGCACCAAATGACCCATAAAGTCTAGAACCAAACCCAGCCCCAGGGAATCTGATTTGGGATTATTGTGGAGCAGGGCACAGACACTTAAACACACACAGGGGAAGATAGTTACATGAAAAAGTACAGTCCACTGGGTGAACAATGAAATGTGATGAAGCCTGGTGAGTAGGGAGTGTATGCAGCATTTAAAGGGGGCACTCATACTCTGCTCTGTGAATTTCTTCAAATGAAAGCCCAGTGTTGCCAGGATTTCCAATTTTGGGGGAAGGAGCTAAAGATTTGGATTATCCCTTGATGTCACTAAAGTCTTAAGTGTTAATTGACAATTTTAGAAGAATGTAAAATCCTAGGAAGACCACATAAATCATGTATATAGGACTCTTGTTTGTAACACCTGACAAATATAGTCAGAAATGATTCACTGTCTTTAACAGTTGATAAATTCACCATGTTGAACAACTGGTGTGTCCGCTACAGTTGCAGTGCTAACTAAGCCTATGCTTAACTGGATGTTAACTGTCAGTTGCTGGATTAGGAGGAAATGGGGAGGATACAGGGGCAAGCACTGGGAAGCTAGAGCCATTGGGAGTGTCTCAGGGCAGGTCCAGGGGTAATGGCTGTTTTGTAACCAGTGTGGAATGATTTCAGTATCTTAACAAGGGGTAGCACCTACTGGTATGGCTCAGATTATCAACTCTGCAACAAAGAGAGTGAGTTCACAGTATCTGACATTTTTTTTCTTGTATTTTATTTTCAGTTTTATCATTAAAGGCAAAAAGATTAATGTAAAGTCTTGCAATTGAATATTATAGCCGTTTTGCTTTTATTCTCAAATAGCTTCTCTAGGGCCCAGCAATTGTCTCCACAGCAACTACTTCTGTTTTTATAAATCTTAGATTGTGAAGAGGTGAGAAGGAAGCAAGAGTAATGGCTAAATCTTTGCAACCCAAGATTTTCTTTTAAACATGAAAAAGTTTGTAATAAAAGCTGGGATCTTTAGCCTTCCAATTTACAGCCATATCTTGAGTGCCCGAGTGCTGGTTATAACCTAGACAAATGAAATTTATAGCCCAATCCATCAGCTATTTATTAAACATGCACTGTGCGTCCAGCACTTTGCTAGGTATTGTCAGGGATTCAAAAGGAAACCCAAGATCTAAAAGACCATCTCAATTTCAAAGAGAAACAAAGATACCACAGTGATAGTTGGATCAGGGTATGAGGAGGAAGTGGTTGATCTGAGTAGAACTGGGTGTTTAAAAATGATGACAGAAGAGCTTAGGAAAGCAGAAAAAATTGAACTCTAAGCTGACAAAGCTTATCTTCTTTCTCTGCTTACCAGGGTGTTTAACTTAAATCAGTTATTTCCCTTCCTATAGACATGGCCAGGGCTAGCGCCATCATGCTTTACAGTGCTGTTAGAAGCCCAAGTTTCCCAGGCCATTCTTCAGTATCCTGGTATATATACTGCTGAATATATGATTGAACCACCTGATTTCCATCCCATTCCAGTTCCCCACACCTTCCCACACATGTGAGTTGTTGCACGTTCGGTGGACAAAGTCAACAGCAACTGCCTCTAACAAGCCTCAGTCCCTTTTCTGGACATTGTCTTCATGATCTAGATAGAATTGAAATTAGTTACACCCTTGGAGTATTGCTTTCTTTGGAGTATCACCAAGTAAAATTCCCACCATTCCTCCACCATGTGCCTAGACCAGCAGGTGTTTATGCCCTCCTTGCTCTTCATTTACTTTCAATTTTTTTCTGTTCTTTTTTTATTAAGACAAAACAAAAACAATTAAACCAAAAACACAGATCTTAAAATCAGACTCTACCCTGTTGCCCCTGCTTTTTGCTGTCAGCACAGACTGACAGACTATACCTATGAATACTCTAAAACTGGACCATAGCCCTCTTCCTCATTATCACTCTGTTATCAGTCTGATCAATTTCAAATTCCAGGGAGAGGATTTCCCTACACATTAGCTCTTGTATTATAGCTTTGTGACCTCTTCAATAGTAATGATCTTTTTCTCCACATTACAGCCATCCACTTCGTGGATCTATTACAGATTTTGTTACCACCCTACATCTTACATCTCTGCACTCAATATTGGCAACCGACTTCTAACTTCCATCTCTTATACTTCTAGCTCCCTTTATCCAGCGTCTCCACTCCAGAAAACTTTCAAACTTGTGAGGACATCTCATCTGTTGACTATCAAATTTATTTTCTTTACTCTTCCTTACATTTCCTCACTCATAAAATATTTGTACACTGACATTAGAAGAAAATTCAGAGAGCTTTACTTGATATGAATCTTTTATTGAGTGAGAAATAGACTTTTGTGAACAGGGATGCTTCAAATCTGAAACTGGTATGAAGTTCAGAGGCACCATGTTCCGGGATGGCTTATAAAGTGAAAGTGAGAAAGCTGTTTAACTTTCAAAATGATTGGTTATTACAGTGGGGATTTCCAGATGGCAGGGGACTGGTTAAAAGTGATTATCTCATTTTATTTAAAAAGGTGACTAAAGTTTCACTTATGATTATCAGACATATATACAAGAAGTAATTTTTGCTCATGTTCATGAAATAAATTAAATTTTGCTTGCTGGTTTTGTCTGCCTAGGGTATCTTCAAACTAGGTCTCTATTTTATTTTATTTTAATATTAATATTTATCCTGTATCCTATTTAAAATATGAAACACCTCTTTGATCTCATTCCTACCTCCATCACCCCTGAAGTTGTCATAATGGTTTTTAATATTAATTTTTAAAATTTTAAAAACTCTAAAGTGAAAATGCATAATTTGCACTTTTAATACATATTTATGTATCCCTAAAGATATATAGCATCTGGTCCCATCACTTCATGGGAAATAGATGGGAAACAGTGGAAACAGTGTCAGACTTTATTTTTTTGGGCTCCAAAATCACTGCAGATGGTGATTGCAGCTATGAAATTAAAAGTCGCTTACTCCTTGGAAGAAAAGTTATGACCAACCTAGATAGCATGTTCAAAAACAGAGTTAAATAAGTCAAATAAGCAGGGTGACAATATACAGCCTTGACGAACTCCTTTTCCTATTTGGAACCAGTCTGTTGTTCCATGTCCAGTTCTAACTGTTGCTTCCTGGCCTACATACAGATTTCTCAAGAGGCAGGTCAGGTGCTCTGGTATTCCCATCTCTTTTAGAATTTTCCAGAGTTTATTGTGATCCACACAGTCAAAGGCTTTGGCATAGTCAATAAAGCAGAAATAGATGTTTTTCTGGAACTCTGTTGCTTTTTCCATGATCCAGCAGATGTTGGCAATTTGATCTCTGGTTCCTCTGCCTTTTCTATAACCAGCTTGAACATCTGGAAGTTCATGGTTCAAGTATTGCTGAAGTCTGGCTTGGGGAATTTTGAGCATTACTTTACCAGCATGTGAGATGAGCGCAATTATGCGGTAGTTTGAGCATTCTTTGGCATTACCTTTCTTTGGGATTGGAATGAAAACTGACCTTTTCCAGTTCTGTGGTCACTGCTGAGTTTTCCACATTTCCTGGCATATTGAGTTCAGCACTTTCACAGCATCATCTTTCAGAATTTGAAATAGCTCAACTAGAATTCCATCCCCTCCACTAGCTTTGTTCGTAGTGATGCTTTATAAGGCCCACTTGACTTCACATTCCTGGATGTCTGGCTCTAGGTGAGTCATCACACCATCATGATTATCTGGGTCATGAAGATCCTTTTTGTACAGTTTTTCTGTGTATTCTTGCCACCTCTTCTTAATATCTTCTGCTTCTGTTAGGTCCATACTATCTCTGTCCTTTATCGAGCCCATCTTTGCATGAAATGTTCCCTTGGTATCTCTAATTTTCTTGAAGGGATCTCTAGTCTTTCCCATTCTGCTGTTTGCCTCTATTTCTTTGCATTGATCGCTGAGGAAGGCTTTCTTATCTCTTCTTTCTATTCTTTGAAACTCTGCATTCAGATGCTTATATCTTTCCTTTCTCCTTGGCTTTTCGCTTCTCTTCTTTTCACAGCTATTTATAAGCCTTCCTCAGACAGCCATTTTGCCTTTTTGCATTTCTTTTCCATGGGGATGGTTTTGATCCCTGTCTCCTGTACAATGTCACGAACCTCATTCCATAGTTCATCAGGCACTCTATCTATCAGATCTAGGCCCTTAAATCTATTTCTCACTTCCACTGTATAATCATAAGGGATTTGATTGAGGTCATTCCTGAATGGTCTAGCAGTTTTCCCTGTTTTCTTCAATTTCAGTCTGAATTTGGTAATAAGGAATTTGGTTTAAGTAATACCTACTTATTACTAAAATGAGCACATCTCACATTTTTTGAGAGAAAGAATAAATTACCTTTACCTTTGTTACTGGCTTAATACAAAGTCACTTTTTGAAGACAAAAATACTCCTCTGATCTAAGGCAGTGTTGGTTCAACATGGCACAGGTACTGAATTTATTTTGGATTAAAGTTTTCAAATTGTAATAGTATGCAACTGGGGAAAGTCTTAGATAGTATTAATATTTATACTATTTTCTTAAGGACTTTAGTTAGGTTGATCCTCCTTTTTCATTAATGCAGAATCTTCAGGAAAACATTCCTTTTTTGCAAACTATGAAATGTGCTTTTCTTCCTCCTTTAAGATTAATTTTCATTTTAGTTGTGTCCAAAAGGACCTGGTTGGTCATAGCTTTCCTTCCAAGGAGCAAGTGTCTTTTACTTCATGGTTATAGTTACCATCTGCAGTGATTTCAGAGCCCCCAAATATAAAGTCTCTCACTGTTTCCATTGTTTCCCCCTCTATTTGCCATGAAGTGATGGGACCAGATGCCATGAACTTAGTTTTTTTAATATTGAGTTTTAAGCCTTTTTCACTTGCATCAAAAGGCTTTTTAGTTCTTTGCCACTTTCTGCCAAAAGGGTGGTGTCATCTGAGCATCTGAGGTTACTGATGTTCTCCAAGCAATCTTGATTCCAGCCTGAGCTTCATCCAGCCCAAAATTTTACATGATGTACTCTGCAAAAAGTTAAGTAAACACGGTGACAATATACAGCCTTGATGTACTCCTTTCCCGATTTGGAACCAGCCCATTGTTCCGTGTCCTATTCTAACTGTTGTTTCTTGAGCTGCATACAGATTTTTCACGGGTCAGGTAAGGTGGTCTTCCCATCTCTTGAAGAATTTTCCACCGTTTGTGGTGATCCACATAGTCAAAGGCTTTGGTATAGTCAATAAAGCAAAAGTAGATGTTTTCCTGGAACTCTCTTGCCTTTTTGATGATCTGGCATATGTAGTGTGATCCATCTGGCAATTTGATCTCTGGTTCCTTTGCCTTTTCTAAAACCAGCTTGAACATCTAGAAGTTCACGGTTCACATACTGTTGAAGCCTGTCTTGGAGAATTTTGAGCATTATGTTCTAGCGTGTGAGATGAGTGCAATTGTGTGGTAGTTTGAGCATTCTTTGGCATTGCCTTTCTTTGGGATTGGCATGAAAACTGACCTTTTCCAGTCCTGTGGCCACTGCTGAGTTTTCCACATTTCCTGGCTTATTGAGTGCAGCACTTTCACAGCATCATCTTTTAGGATTTCAAATAGATCAACTGGAATTCCATCACCTCCACTGGCTTTTATTGTGGAGATGCTTCCTAAGGCCCATTTCACTTTGCACTTTAGGATGTCTGACTCTAGGTGGCTGGTCACACCATTGTGGTTATCTGGGTCACGAATATCTTTTTTCTATAGTTCTTCTGTGTATTCTTGCCACATCTTTTTAACATCTTCTGCTTCTGTTAGGTCCATACCATTTCTTTCCTTTATTGTGTCCATATATGCATGAAATGTTCCCTTGATATCTCTAATTTTCTTGAAGAGATCTCTAGTCTTTCCCTTTCTATTATTTTCCTCTATTTCTTTGCATTGATTGCTGAGGAAGGCTTTCTTATCTCTCCTTGCTATTCTTTGGAACTCTGCATTCAAATGGGTATATCTTTCCTTTTCTCCCTTGCCTTTCACTTCTCTTCTTTTCTCAGCTATTTGTAAGTCCTCCGCAGACAACCATTCTGCATTTTTGCATTTCTTTTTCTTGGGGATGATCTTGATCACTGCCTCCTATACAATGTCATGAACGTCTGTCCATAGTTCTTCAGGCACTCTGTCTTTCAGATCTAATCCCTTGAATCTATTTGCCTCTTCCACTGTATAATCGTAAGGGATTTGACTTAGGTCATACCTGAATGGTCTCGTGGTTTTCCCTACTTTCTTCAATTTAAGTCTGAATTTGGCTATAAGGAGTTCATGATTTATCATGATCTGAGCCACATTCAGCTCCACGTCTTGTTTTTGCTGATTGTATAGAGCTTCTCCATCTTTGGCTGCAAAGAATATAATTAACCTGATTTCAGTATTGACTATCTGGTGATTTCCATATGTAGTCTTTGCTTGTGTTGTTGGAAGAGGGTGTTTACTATGATCAGAGTATTCCCTTGGCAAAACTCTATTAGGCTTTGCCCTGCTTCATTTTATACTCCAAGGCCAAATTTGCCTGTTACTCCAGGTATCTCTTGACTTCCTAGTTTTGCACTGCAGTCCCCTATAGTGAAAAAGGATATCTCCTTCTAGAAGGTCTTCTCATTCTATTATTTTCCTCTATTTCTTTTCATTTTTCACTGAAGAAGACTTTCTTATCTGTCCTTGCTGTTCTTTGGAACTCTGCATTTAAATGGGTATACCTTTCCTTTTCTAGGTCTTCATAGAACCATTCACCTTCAGCTTCTTCAGCATTACTGGTTGGGGTGTAGACTTGGATCACTGTGATACTGATTTTTTTTTGCCTTGGAAATGAACAGAAACCATTCTGTAGTTTTTTTTCAGTTTGCACCCCACAACTGCATTTCAGGACTCTTGTGTTGACCATGATGGCTACTCCATTTCTTCTAAGGGATTCTTGCCCACAGTAGTAGATATAATGGTCATCTGAGTTAAACTCACCCATTCAAGTCCACCTTAGTTCACTTATTCCTAGAATGTCGACGTTCACTCTTCCCATCTCCTGTTTGACCACTTCCAATTTACCCTGATTCATGGATCTAACATTCCAGGTTCCTGTGCAATATTATTCCTCATAGCATCAGACTTTACTTTCATCACCAGTCACATCCACTAGTGCCAGGCATATACATATACTCCTATCCCCCCAAACAAGGAAACGACTATTGTTCAAAGACCAAGTTTATAGTTTTGTTTACCTTGTAACTAGCATGTCTGCTCTTTTTATCAGTCTCCTTCTTTCGTTTATAAATGCTGCCAGCTTCTAAAGAACATGTGTCTGTGTAGCTTCCAAGATAACTTTCTAACAGTCTAAAAGAGACTATCTCTTTGATATTATTTAGGAAACTGATAGTTGGAAGACCTTTCCTAAATGATTCTTAGCACTTAAAATGTTTTGAAGAATAGTCTCCCAAATGCAAATGTGACTGCTCTTTCATTTTTCATACATTCTTCATTTTTCTTTTGGCACCATAATATCTTTTTTGTAAACTAAATTGGAATAGAAACTGCTTGACCTTAGTTCAATAATCATTAATAATAGTTTTCATTTTGCAACTTTTTGTGAGAATACAAAATATATATGTAAATAGAAATTAAAGTAATATCAGGTAAATGATTGGCACAATTAAAATATTGTTGTTACTACATTTAATTATTATTCTAACTCTTCAGTAAGGAATATCAGGGAACTCTAGTCAGATTTTAAAAATTCAGGTGAATAAACCACAGAATTTCCAGCTTAAGCAGTAAATAATCTTTTGAACTCATTTTATAATTGATGTTAATTCAAAAGTAATTCTACTCTTACACTATGCTTATGCTAGTTAATTCTATTCAACATCTAGCTTTTGTCCTCGCAATGCTCCATCAATCAGTCCTTTTGGATCATGAATTAGCAAGCCTCCAAAATAAAGTGACAGGTTAATTAAATTATGCAAGGCAAATGGTTCTCAATTCCATACCCCAATAGAGAGGAGAGGGACGTTGAAAATTTATGATTACATCAAGTCTTCTCTGCGTTCCCTATCATTCCCTAATAATAACTCCAGGCCAATGACAGAGCAATCACTCTAAACTTTTAAGGCTATAAATATTATCAAATTTGACCTGGTTAAGTCATATAACCTCCTTCAGTGAAAGTGTTACTAGCAAAATTTCCCAATGAAAACTCTAAGATCAGGGAATATTTTTGCAACTGTTTATTTCATTAGAGATGTCACTTTCTTAATTTGCACCACACAATACATCTGATGGAACAATCTTGGCAGGTATGCAGCTATATTCATACCCACCTGAGACACATTTTTTGAGAACCAACTATATTTGTAAGAAGTCATTTTTTGTATTGTTTTTCTCTTCTATTACTTTGTTCATCATCAAAAATATTATGTTCTCTATGAGAAGAAATAAAGTAATAAAATTATAGCAACACATTTAATAATCATGTTATCCTAGTATTTTTTAGTATTCATTTAAGATTCTTGAGAGTATTATCTGAAAACCAAGGCAAAATCCAAGGAGGAAGAATGCCATTGTTGAAATATAGTAGTCATGAAAATAACCTCTTGCCCAGGAGCCATTTAATGCCTAAGGACAATCCATGTGCCTAAGGCAGATTTAATGTACTTGGCTCTTTTTTTTTCTCTCTTTTTTTTTCATCAGCAGGGGTCTATGCTCATGAGATAATTATGGGATATCAGTCATAAGCAACCTTGTGAAATTAAGCAAACTTTTCCCAGATTTCTCAAAAATGTTTCCTTTCCATGACTTTTTCCCCTTAAAGATCTGTCTATCTGTATTCTCCCTGACTTGAGCACACACATTTCCCCAATTCTTTTTTTCCCAGAATCCAACATTCTCCTGTCCATGGTTGTTCAGCAGCGAGTTGTAATTTTGGAGTTCTTGCAGGAGAAGATGAGCAAACGTCCTTTTATTCTGCCATCTTTGAGGGAATGAGTGACCAGCGGTGCGGGGTTGTGGATGGACACCAACCTCCATGCAGAGTTAACATGTGGAAGGAGCTTTGTGGTCAACGAGAAGTTTAGGGACTTCTCTGGTGGTCCAGTGGTTAAGAATCCATCTGCCAATGCAGGAGACACAGGTTTGAACAATGTTTCTGGAAGATTTCACGTGACAGTGGAAACTAAGGCCATGTGATGCAACTACTGGAGCCTCTTCTCAGGTTAGGAGAAAGGACGCTTAGGGTCGCTTAGAGATGCACATATGAGGGTCTGTGTGCCCTGCCCAAGCCACCCTGGGATCTCTGACAACAATCTCTTCCAACAACACGGGAAGACTCTGCACATGGACATCACTCTATGGTCAATACCGAAATCAAATTGATTATATTCTTTGCAGCCAAAGATGAAGAAGCCCTTTTCAGTCAGCAAAAACAAGACTGGGAGCTGACTGTGGCTCAAATCATGAAAACCTTATGGCCAAATTCAGACTTAAATTGAAGAAAGTAGGGAAAACCACGAGACCATTCAGGTATGACCTAAGTCAAATCCCTTACGATTATACAGTGGAAGAGGCAAATAGATTCCAGGGATTAGATATGAAAGACAGTGCCTGAAGAACTATGGACAGACGTTCATGACATTGTACAGGAGGCAGTGATCAAGATCATCCCCAAGAAAAAGAAATGCAAAAATGCAGAATGGTTGTCTGCGGAGGACTTACAAATAGCTGAGAAAAGAAGAGAAGTGAAAGGCAAGGGAGAAAAGGAAAGATATACCCATTTGAATGCAGAGTTCCAAAGAATAGCAAGGAGAGATAAGAAAGCCTTCCTCAGCGATCAATGCAAAGAAATAGAGGAAAGCAATAGAATGGGAAAGACTAGAGATCTCTTCAAGAAAATTAGAGATACCAAGGGAACATTTCATGCATATATGGGCACAATAAAGGAAAGAAATCGTATGGACCTAACAGAAGCAGAAGATATTAAGAAGACATAGCAAGAATACACAGAAGAACTATACAAAAAAGATGTTCATGACCCAGATAACCATGATAGTGTGATCACCCACCTAGAGCCAGACATCCTAGAGTGCAAAGTCAAGGGGGCCTTAGGAAGCATCTCCACAATAAAAGCCAGTGGAGGTGATGGTTTTCCAGCTGAGCTATTTGAAATCCTAAAAGATGATGCTGTGAAAGTGGGCACTCAATAAGCCAGGAAATTTGGAAAACCCAGCAGTGGCCACAGGACTGGAAAAGGTCAGTTTTCATGCCAGTCCCAAAGAAAGGCAATGCCAAGGAATGTTCAAACTACTGCACAATTGCACTCATCTCACACGCTAGAAAGTAATGCTCAAAATTCTCCAAGCCAGGCATCAGTAATACATGAATCGTGAACTTCCAGAGGTTCAAGCTGGTTTTAGAAGAGGCAGAGGAACCAGAGATCAAATTACAGACATCTGTTGGATTATCAAAAAAACAAGGGAGTTCCAGGAAGACATCTACTTCTGCTTCATCGACTATACCAAAGCCTTTGACTATGTGAATCACAATAAACTGTGGAAAATTCTGAAAGAGATGGAAATGCCAGACCACCTTACCTGCCTCCTGAGAAATCTGTGTGCCGGTCAAGAAGCAATAGTTAGAACTGCACATCAACAGACTGGTTCCTAATCAGGAAAGGAGTACTTCAAGGCTGTATATTGTCACCCTGCTTTTTAAACTTATATACAGAGTACATCATGAGGAATGTCAGGCTGGATGAAGCACAGGCTGGAATCAAGATTGCTGGGAGAAATATCAATAAACTCACATATGCAGATGATACCACCCTTATGGGAGAAATTGAAGAAGAATTAAAGAGCCTCTTGTTCAAAGTGAAGAGGAGAGTGAAAATGTTGGCTTAATACTCAACACTCAGAAAACTAAGATCATGGCATCTGGTCCCATCATTTCAAGGCAAATAGATGGAGAAACAATGGAAACAGTGATAAACTTTATTTTGGGGGGCTCCAAAAATCACTGCAGATGGTGACTGCAGCCATGAAATTAGAAGAAGTGTGCTCCTTGGAAGAAAAGCTATGACCAACCTAGACAACATATTAAAAAGCAGAGGCATTACTTTGCCAACAAAGGTCCATCTAATCAAAGCTATGGCTTATCCAGTAGTCATACTGGACATGAGAGTTGAACTGTAAAGAAAGCTGAGTGTGGAAGAATTGATGCTTTGAACTGTGGTGTTGGAGAAGACTCTTAAGAGTTCCTTGGAGTGGAAGGGGATTCAACCAGTCCATCCTAAAAGAAATCCGTCCTGAATATTTATTGGAAGGACTGATGCTGTAGTTGAAACTCCAATACTTTGGTCACCTGACACGAAGAACTGACTCATTGGAAAAGACCCAGATGCTGGGAAAGATTGAAGGCAGGAGAAGGAGACGACAGAGGATGAGATAGTTGGATGGCATCACTGACTTGATGAGCTTCCCTGGAGGCTCAGACGTTAAAGCGTCTGCCTGAAATGCAGGAGACGGGGGTTTGATCCCTGGGTTGGGACGATCTCCTGGAGAAGGAAATGGCAACCCGCTCCAGTATTCTTGCCTGGAAAATCCCAAGGATGGAGGAAGCTGGTAGGCTACAGTCCAAGGGGTCACAAAGAGTCGGACACGACTGAGCAACTTCACACACACTGACTCGATGGACATCACTTTGACCAGACTCTGGAACTTGTGATGGACAGGGAAGCCTGACATGCTGCAGTCCATGTGGTCACAAAAAGTGGGACACGACTGAGCAATTGAACTGAACTGAACTTTGTTCTCGGGGAAAGCAGTTAATCTTCCAGGCACATTGCAGACCCTGAAAGAATCACAGGAAGAAAATGTTTTCTGTAAAGAAGTGTATTAATACATGAAGAATTTCAGACTTTATGGGTGAAGAAATAGGAGGTCATTTCTGGGGAAATAATGGCTTTTCAGGAGCTGACTTGGGAAGTTGGAAGGCTGGCAATGGCCAGGGCTCAGTGATGATATATTAGACTCCAGGTCTATTTCTTTCACCAGGATATACATGAAGGTGAGGTCTGTACACATCTTGAGTGTAGGAGCCTCTATTCCCTTGGAATCAAGGGGCATCATCCTCCTCACATGAAGATGTGTTCACAAACTCTGAAGCTCTCCAAACCTCCAATTTTGGGGAGTCTTTAAAGGTTTCATCACATAAGCATGATTGATTATTAACTCAATCTTTTGATGGAATTGAAAAGTTCCAAGCATCTAGTCATGGCTTGGTCTTTCTGGTAAACAGTTTCCATCTAGCAGCCTGCTGAGTGTTGCCTCATTAGAATATAAGACATTCCTATTACCTAGGGAGCTCCAATGACACCTCACTCCAGTACTCTTGCCTGGAAAATCCCATGGACGGAGGAGCCTGGTGGGCTGCAGTCCATGGAGTCACTAAGAGTCAGACACGACCGAGCTACTTCCCTGTCACTTTTCACTTTCATGCATTGGAGAAGGAAATGGCAACCCACTCCAGTGTTCTTGCCTGGAGAATCCCAGGGATGGGGGAGCCTGGTGGGCTGCCATTCATGGGGTCGCACAGAGTTGGACACGACTGAAGTGACTTAGTAGCAGTAGCAGCAGGGAGCTCCTAGGAACTTAAGCATGTCAGGAACTAGAATCAGGGAAAGTATGTTAGAACAAAAGATGTTCCTAGTACTCTTATCACAAGAAATTGTATGGTCTCAGGAACTCTGTGCCAGGAACCAGGGGCAGATATCTACATAAAATTATTTCACAGTCTGCAATGTATAATTTTCAAATAGCCTACTTTTCTGTGAAATGCCTACTTCTTTTTGCTAAATCTAGATATTAGATTTTTATCTTGGACCCAGAAGCAGTTAGCTTTGCTGCTGCTGCTGCTGCTAAGTCACTTCAGTCATGTCCAATTCTGTGAGACCCCACAGAGGGCAGCCCACCTGGCTCCACCGTCCCTGGGATTCTCCAGGCAAGAACACTGGAGTGGGTTGCCATTTTCTTCTCCAATGTGTGAAAGTGAAAAGTAAAAGTGAAGTTGCTCAGTTGTGTCCGACTAGTAGCGACCCCATGGACTGCAGCCTACCAAGCTCCTCTGTCCATGGGATTTTCTAGGCAAGAGTACTGGAGTGGCTTGCCATTGTCTTCTCTGCAGTTAGCTCTAGTAGAATTCAAAGAATGATGATTGAAGATTTATATATGGTGCCAGCTTGGAAATAATGTCTGTGAGGTTACAGTGTTGAAGTGCAGAATACAATCCAAATTTGTTGGGATAATATATAATACCTTTTGTGACTTGATTCCCATTTATTCCTAACCCCATTCTCATATATATACCATTGTTCCAGTCATACTAAGTCTCCTATAGTTTTATAATACATGGTGATTTTTCTTACCTCCATACACTGTTAATTAATACAGTGTTTCATCTGATAAATACAGTGTTCTCCATATGGAGAAATCTTACCTTCATAACAAAGCTTAAGTATCAGGTACTCTGGGAGGACTTCCATGATTTACTTTTATGATGGCATGTGTGTATAAATATTTAAAATTCCCATATGAAAAAAAATCTTAAGGGTACATTTTGCTCATATTTAAGCCATCATCAAGCAAAACCAATTAAATTCTGACTATGTTGGAGATTATTTTCCCAACTGTAGCTAATTTTGAAAATTTTCAAAATGACGTTTTCACAATTATTCGAATAGTTCAAATGATTCTATTAGGCCACCAGATGTAAGTTGACATTTGCTTTCCTATGCACATTTTCAAAAATTTAATTGACAATGTAGTTTTGAATGACCTTGGTCATCTTATGCTGGGTAACGTCTAGATGGTCACTCATATCCCATGGAATGTAACATGTACAGAAAATTCACTGTTAGCCTGAATAGCAAGAAGATCTATCTCAATTACAAAACTCAGACTTATCTAATGTTTTAAAGGAAATTCTTTTATTTTGCCTTAGGACATGTAAATCAATTCAAATTATACTCATCAGAGATTTAATGCCCAAGACTGCATTAAAAATATATGAGAAAAATTAACTGAGATATAAAATATTTTTGTATATTAATGGATAAGTGTGATTATTGACAATACTTATAAGGTTTATTTTAAAGTACAAATATTTGACTTTAATTTGTGACGAACCAGATATGCCATCCTACATAATTCCTTGTTATCTAGTTTAAAGTTGACATAACAATGTTAACATTTTAATTGTGTGAGTTCAAACCACCTTCCTATTTGAAGAAAATCCTTCCTGATACAAGTCTTGGTGGGAAGAAATGTCCTACTTCCCATCCTGATGCCAAAGAGAGTCACTGGTTTTATTCTGTGCCCAGAAGCAACTGGCCTTAGAAAAATGAGAGAAAGAATGACTGACAACTTAGTTATGGCACCTGCCAGCTTGGAGGCAATGTCAGGAGAGATTGTGAGGTAAAACGGTAGGATATAATAGGTGCTCTGAGCTTCCCAAGTGGCTTAGCTGGCAAACAAACAAACAAACAAACAAACAAACAAAAAAAAACACCTGAGAATGCAGCAGACACAAGAGATGCAGGTTCCCCCTGGGTTGGGGAGATCCCCTGGAGAAGGGAATGGCAACCCACTCCAGTATTCTTGCCTGAAGAATCCCATGGACAGAGGAGCCTGGCAGGCTACAGTCCACAGAGATGCAAAGAGTCAGACACGACTGAGCGCATGGTCCCCTGATGCTGCTGTTGCTAAGTCGCTTCAGTCGTGTCTGACTCTGTGCGACCCCATAGATGGCAGCCCACCAGGCTAACATGCTGAACCAGTAAACAACATGTGGGGTGGCTACTTTCATGTCAGACTACATGCATTCAGAAAAAATGATCTACTCACAGGACTTCCAGTGGTCCAGTAGCTTAAGACTCCATGCTCCCAATACATGGGGACAGGGTTCAATCCCTGGTCAGGGAAGTGGATTCCATAGGCCAAAATGAGAGTTTGCATGTTGCAACTAAAGATCCTGCACGCTGCAATGAAACTCGAAGGTCCTGAGTGCTGCATCGAAGACCCAGTGCAGCCAAATAAAAAAACAAATATTTTAAAAAATGATCTACTTACAACTCTTTTCTTCCCAATCTTACAAGTTAGGGACATTGGGATTTTAAATGTCCAAGGAAGGATAGCCTCTCAAAGTGGATACAACATTGTGTTAGTCACTCAGTTGTGTCTGACTCTTTGCCACCCCATGGACTGTAGCCCACAAGGCTCCTCTGTCCATGGAATTCCCCAGGCAAGAATACTTGAGTGGGTTGCCATTCCCTTCTCTAGGGGATCTTCCCAACCAAGGGATTGAACCTGGGTCTCTTGCACTGCAGGCAGATTCTTTACCATCTGAGCCACCAGCAAGGTCCTTAATACATAAGTAAATATTTTTTTAAAATGATCTACTCACAACTGTGTTTAGGCTCTACATTAGACACTGTTGAAGTGGGATTGTCACAGATCTGGAGATGGAAGAATTTAAATGGAAGAGATGAATGGGATTCTGGTCTTGGAATAGCGTGAGTGCAATTTTAGACAAAACAAGTATTAGTTACATTAGGCAAGAGCCTTTTATTTTGGAATCTTAGTATAAAGAGAAATGTGTGCATGGATGTTGGGCAGCCAAAAATGGTTAAATGTGTTGGATGGTTGTCATTTTTCCTGCTAAGACTCTAACCTCACTTCTTTTCCAGGAAAATTCCTGTTGGGTGAGTATTAATGAAATGCAAAGCTTTATCTCTCACTATGAAAGCCTAAGGAACCAGCCAGATCTACTCTCTCTGTTTCCTGAACCTGGAGAGGGAATAGTACATTTGCTCAAAAGATTGAATATATTTGCCCAGGATTTTGAAACTGTGGGAGTAGTTCAAGAGCACAAGACAATTAAAATTTGCTTAATGTGCTGCAGGCTATGTGCATATCTGCCAGGCTTGGGTTCCATCATGGAGGTAATGTTCGCAGCAGCAACTAGGGCATAGAGAAATGATGACATAGTGGCATCTTAGTCAGATTTTTGCTGCCACACAAATTTAGGTGCCATCTTGTTTCCTGCCTATTTTCCAAGAGCATTCTTCATTTTTCCATCACTTCTATGATACACTTTATGCTCATTTAATAATTACCCATTTCTATTACATCAGATGGAGTTAGATTTTTAAGCTTGCAATCAAGAGGCTTAACTGGCATACTTTCCCTTGTCCAGGAAGACTTCTTAAATGTGGGGCCAGCCATTCATTCTCTTGTCTTCTATAGAGATTAATTCCAGCTGATATAAATCAAAAATTATTTCTGAATGACTGTGTAGAACTTTATTAAATGCCTTGTACATTTTTTTATTCCTCCTCTTAGATATTAACTCCTTGTAAAACACAAATATTAATTAACTCAGAAGAAATAGGGGCATCCTTTTGATTCACACTCTCAGCATAAATGTCATCTCATTTATAAGCCCTTTCTTAATCATCTGTAACCAGGCGACCCCAGTCAACTGTTTCTTATTATCCTGGTTCATTTTCTTTATAACATATATCTCTCTATTAAGTTATATTTTACATATGTATTAATTTATATGTCTCTATCCTCTTTTGAATATAAGCTCTGTAAGAGAAGCAACCTTCACTATGGATCAGTTTAGACCCAAAAAAAAAAAAAAATAGTCTCTCATTGGTTCAACCAAATTATTCCCACACAGAAAATTTTGAGTTTGGCTAAAATTATGAAACAGTGAAAAGTCAGAGGAAAAAGTGCCTTCCATCAGAGCATGGCCATCTATGAATCATTGCCTAAAATTTCCCACTTTTTCTCCCTTTTCTCTCTTTTCCATTTCCAAGCAGCATAAAGTCCTTTGTTCATATAAAGTGCAACATTTGTAAATCATCATTTGAAGGCTGAGCAGACTTCAGAATCCCATTCTTTACCTCCATTGATCTATCAAAGTGTTTCTTCCAAATCAACTCTCCATAGAACTAATTAAATGTAAATTTGTTATATTACTGCCCCAAATCTTCCTCATCCAGTTTACTCCTGCCAGAAATTAAAGATTAGCGGAATCGAAGTGTGTGTGTGTGTGTGTGTGTTTGTGTATAGACATGTACCTGTGGGTGAACTTTGAGGAGAAAATCTCTCACTGCTTAATCTCTCTGCCTATAAACATTTCACTGAGTACCTGAATCCAATCCTGGCTGCATCACTGACCAGTGAAAAAATCAGCATGAATCCTTTACTTGCATTTTCTTGTTCATGAAGCTAAGGGAGTTATATCAATTGATCATGCATACGAATTGGCAAATACGTAGATGGACAATGATAGATGGCTTTTGTCTTTATTGGATAAAAGGTGACTCATGGCTTAAAACTTGATAAGATTTAGCCCTTTGCAAACATCTCATTGTGAGATGCAGACTTAGTTACTTGTCTTCAGATATGCCTACCTCAGGTGACAAACTGAGTGTAGTCAACATATCTGACGGAGATGATAACAGGAGGATTAGCACAGAGCTGGAGAAAAACAGCACAAATCCTAAAAGACTGCATTTCAGCTGGGCTGATAAACTGTCATCTTACAGAGCACACAAGTGCTGCCTTCCTTTAGGCAAAGATAATCTGAGCCTGTGAGCTTGGTATCCATTCAGCAACCAGAGAGACAAGAAAAATAGAAAAAGACCTGTAGCGAAGGGGAGTTTTAAAGCCTTGCCACAGTAGCACAATACCTGGTCCTGAATGAATAGAGAGAAAAAGAGATTTAAAGGGGGTTCTCATGGAAGGGCTGGCATCCAACATCACCCTGCCTGGACTGGGCTTCCAAACTCAATGCAGTGTCTGAGGATAAACTGCCTTTCTCTCTTCCGCTGTTACCTTCAGTTAAACACAAACCCTTCACTTTGCACTTTGTCTGCTTTTGTCACGTTCAGTAAATTTCACCCCATCATCCTTTTGGTCTCCTTTCTATAACAAATCCACTCCCCCACCTCCACTTCTGCAGCCACACACACCCCAGAAAGCACACATAGGAAGAAACACAGCCTGTTTTATGGACAGTTAGTTGAATGATGCATATCTGAGCAGACACACAAGATTGTGGAAAACACCCCCAGGTTTCAGTTTCACTGTCACCTCTCCTGTGGTGCTCATCCATGCCGATCCCCACGGTGAGATCTGACCTTCTCTCTCGATTTGAAGGAAGTGACTTTCTCCTGATGAACCTGATCACAGCCTCCTCCTGGCTTATTTTAATGTGTGTGTTTTAAAAACACTTGTGTGATGTGTATGGTGAGTCTAACTACACTAATACCCTACTGCCGGGTCATTCACTTACTGAGATGAACCTCTAGGGAAAGGGAGCAGTGTGTGCTTGTCTGACTGTGAATCCAGCATCACACTCCCGGGATGGTGCTGCTCCTCGGTGACAGACAGAACAAATTAAGTCCAAGCAAAATAACTACTTTTTTATGAACAGAAAAAGTTTGAGACAGAAACAAACACATTGAAGGGCTTAGGGCTTTAAGGCGGGAAGAGCAGAGTTACATAAAATCTAAACCAGCTTCAGAATGTAACTTCTCAATGGATGTCGTCATCTTTGGTTTACATTTTTCAGGACGCTAACATGTTCAGTCCCAAAGACTCATAGACTGGGAAACCCCTGGACACAACTGCATGACAAAGAGCATGCCCGGGCCTAAAAGTTAGCATGAGAGATAAATGACTTTGTACAGAAACAAGACAAGCTACCCCACGTCCAAGGTCAGGGGCAGCGGCCGTGAGGAGATACCCCTCCTCCAAGGTAAGGAACAGCGGCTGCACTTTGCTGGAGCAGCTGTGAAGAGATACACCATGTCAAAGGTAAGAGAAACCCAAGTAGGATGGTTGGTATTGTGAGAAGGCATCAGAGGGCAGACACACTGGAACCATACTCACAGAAAACTAGCCAATGGACCACAGCCTTGTCTAACTCAGTGAAATTAAGCCATGCCTGTGGGGCCACCCAAGTTGGGAGGGTCATGGTGGAGAGGTCTGACAGAATGTGATCCACTGGTGAAGGGAATGACAAACCACATCAGTATTCTTGCCTTGAGAACCCCATGAACAGTATGAAAAGGCAAAATGATAGGATACTGAAAGAGGAACTCCTCAGGTCAGTAGGTGCCCAATATGCTACCAGAGATCAGTGGAGAAATAACTCCAGAAAGAATGAAGGGATGGAGCCAAAGCAAAAACAATACCCAGCTGTGGATGTGACTGGTGATAGAAGCAAAGTCTGATGCTATAAAGAGCAATATTGCATAGGAACCTGGAATGTCAGGTCCATGAATCAAGGCAAATTGGAAGTGGTCAAACTGGAGACGGCAAGAGTGAACATCAACATTCTAGGAATCAGCGAACTAAAATGGACTGGATTGGGTGAATTTAACTCAGATGACCATTCTATCTACTAAGGGCAGGAATCCCTTAGAAGAAATGGAGCAGCCATCATGGTCAACAAAAGAGTCCAAAATGCAGTACTTGGATGCAATCTCAAAAACGACAGAATGATCTCTGTTCGTTTCCAAGGCAAACCATTCAATATCATGGTAATCCAAGCCTATGCCCAAACCAGTAACACTTACGAAGCTGAAGTTGAATGGTTCTAAGAAGACCTACAAGACCTTTTAAAACTAACACCCCAAATAGATGTCCTTTTCATTATAGGGGACTGGAATGCAAAAGTAGGAAGTCAAGAAACACCTGGAGTAACGGGCAAATTTGGCCTTGGAATATGGAATGAAGCAGGGCAAAGGCTTAAAGTCTTTTGCCAAGAGAACGCACTGGTCATAGCAAGCACCCTCTTCCAACAACACAAGAGAAGACTCTACACATGGACATCACCAGATGGTCAACACCAAAATCAGATTGATTATATTCTTTGCAGCCAAAGATGGAGAAGCTCTATACAGTTAGCAAAAACAAGACCAGGAGCTGACTGTGGCTCAGATCATGAACTCTTTATGGCCAAATTCAGACTTAAGTTGAAGAAAGTGGGAAAACCACTAGACCATTCAGGTATGCTGCTGCTGCTGCTGCTGCTGCTGCTACTAAGTCGCTTCAGTTGTGTCTGACTGTAATATACAGTGGAAGTGAGAATAGATTTAAGGGACTAGATCTGATAGACAGAGTGCCTGATAAACTATGGATGGAGGTGGGGAAAACCATTAGACCATTCAGGTATTACCTATATCAAATCCCTTATGATTATATATTGCAAGTGAGAAATAGATTTAAGGGACTAGATCTGATAGACAGAGTACCTGATGAACTATGGATGGAGGTTCATGTCATTGTACAGGAGACAGGGATCAAAACCATCCTCATGGAAAAGAAATGCAAAAAAGAAAAGTGGCCGTCTGAGGAGGCCTTACAAATAGCTGTGAAAAGAAGAGAAGTGAAAAGCAAAGGAGAAAAGGAAAGATATAAGTATTTGAATGCAGAGTCCCAAAGAATAGAAAGAAGAGATAAGAAAGCCTTACTCAGCAATCATTGCAAAGAACTAGAGGCAAACAACAGAATGGGAAAGACTAGAGATCTCTTCAAGAAAATTAGAGATACCAACGGAACATTTCATGCAACGATGGGCTCGATAAAGGACAGAAATGGTATGGACCTAACAGAAGCAGAAGATATCAAGAAGAGGTAGCAAGAATACACAGAAGGACTGTACAAAAAAGAGCTTCATGACCCAGATAATCATGATGCTGTGATCACTCACCTAGAGCCAGACATCCTGGAATGTGAAGTCAAGTGGGCCTTAGAAAGCATCACTATGAACAAAGCTAGTGGAGGTGATGGAATTTCAGTTGAGCTCTTTCAAATCCTGAAAGATGATGCTGTGAAAGTGGTGCACTCAATATGCCAGCAAATTTGGAAAACTCAGCAGTGGCCACAGGATTGGAAAAGGTCAGTTTTCATGCCAATCCCAAAGAAAGGCAATGTCAAAGAATGCTCAAACTACCACACAATTGCACTCATCTCACACACTAGTAAAGTAATTCTCAAAATTCTTCAAGCCAGGCTTCAGCAATACGTGAACCATGAACCTCCAGATGTTCAAGCTGGTTTTCGAAAAGGCAGAGGAACCAGTGATCAAATTGCCAACATCTGCTAGATCATCAAAAAGCAAGAGAGTTCCAGAAAAACATATATTTCTGCCTTATTGACTATGCCAAAGCCTTTGACTATGTGGCTCACAAGAAACTGTGGAAAATTCTGAAAGAGATGGGAATATCAGACCACCTGACCTGCCTCTTGAGAAACCTATATGCAGGTCAGGAAGCAACAGTTAGAACTGGACATGGAACAACAGACTGGTTCCAAATAGAAGGCAATGGCAACCCACTCCAGTACTCTTGCCTGGAAAATCCTATGGATGGAGGAGCCTGGCAGGCTATAGTTCCTGCGGTCACAATGAGTCAGATAAGACCGAGCAACTTCACTTTCACTTACCACTTTCATACATTGGAGAAGGAAATGGCAACCCACTCCAGTGTTCTTGCCTGGAGAATCCCAGGGACAGGGAAGCCTGGTGGGCTGCCGTCTATGTGGTCGCACAGCGTTGGACATGACTGAAACCTAGCAGCAGCAGCAGCAAGGCTGTATATTGTCACCCTGCTTATTTAACTTCTATGCAGAGTACATCATGAGAAACGCTGGGCTGGAAGAAGCAAAAGCTGGAATCAAGATTGCCGGAAGAAATCTCAATAACCTCAGATATGCAGGTGACACCACTCTTATGGCAGAAAGTGAATAGGAACTAAAAAGCCTCTGATGAAAGTGAAAAAGGAGAGAAAAAGTTGGCTTAAAGCTCAACATTCAGAAAACAAAGATCATGGCATCTGGTCCCATCACTGCATGGCAAATAGATGGGGAAACAGTGGAAACAGTGTCAGACTTTCTTTTGGGGGGCTCCAAAATCACTGCAGATGGTGACTGCAGTCATGAAATTCAAAGACGCCTGGGTATTCATTGGAAGGATTGATGCTGAAGCTGAAACTCCAGTATTTTGGCCACCTCATGGGAAGAGTTGACTCACTGGAAAAGACTGATGCTGCGAGGGATTGGGGGCAGGAGGAGAAGGGGATGACAGAGGATGAGATGGCTGAATGGCATCACCAACTCGATGGACATGAGTTTGAGTGAACTCCAGGAGTTGGTGATGGACAGGGAGGCCTGCGTGCTGTGATTCATGGGGTTGCGAAGAGTCAGACACAACTGAGCGACTGAACTGAACAGAACAATTTAAAGGAAACAGCAGAACAAGAGCTGATGCTCAGTCTGGATGAAGGATGAACACAGATTTGAAGAGGGTAACAAAAAGCTGTGGGAACCAGACACCCAATGTGCCTCCACCAGTTGGCATAACTAGATAGATAGATAGACAGTGCTGAAGAAGACTCTTGTGAGTCCCTTGCACTACAAGGAGATAAAACCAGTCAATCTTACAGGAAATCAATCCTAAATATTCATTGGAAGGACTGATCCTGAAGCTGAAGCTCTAATCCTTTGCCATCTGATGTGAAGAGCATCATTGGAAACTATTGAAGGCAAAGGAGAAGAGGGCAGCAGAGGATGAAATGTTAGATAGCATCACTAGCTCAATGAACATAAATCTGAGCAAACTGTCGGTGATAATGAAGGACAGGGAAGCCTGCAGTGCTTCAGTCCACAGGGTCACAAAGAGTCAGACGTGATTTAGTGACTGAACAATGGCAAGAGATGCATACATACACACATACACGCATAGATACATAGATGATAGATGCACAGATAGATACATGCATAGATACATAGATAGTGATAGGAGTTTGAGGTTTATATTTAATGACCCATGCCCTCCCTGGATGGTGAGCAGTAATAATCACATTTCCAATGTTCCACACTTATTTTTTGCCTATATGCTGCTATTTTAGGAAACCCTCTTCCCTTACTTCTATCTCCATCGAGATTATAGTTGATGTCTACTTTATCTGCATTTCACCTTCACAGAAATGTGAACAGTGATAAGGACAGTGTTTAACTCTATTTTCTCAAAGCATCTTTCCCCTATTCTATTTTTTTAAACACATCTCTCTTCCAAACTAGATGTCACCAGAATGTGAGCTTTCAGAGGAATAAGGCAGAAGACAAAAATCCTTCCAGAAGACTATACTGTGAAGAGTCTGAGATTTTAGCCTATGTATAAGCTGACAAGTTAGTTTGCTCGTTTCATGAATGTGGGCAGAAGCATAGAAGGATGTTATTGCTCGTGGCACAGCAAGCAGCAGGAGGATTGGCATATTTGCACCAGTTTCCCTTGTTCTCAGGTCCTAAGGGACAGGGGACAATGTGGCCATGCGCACTTGACATCTGCATACTTGATGGATGCATTACAGCAGAGGAACCCTGAGCTTAAACCCCCAAAGTTTTATAACGGGAAGACTTTGGAGGGAGACCTTATCTTTATTATACAAGACTGTAAGTACGCCTGCCCTTTACTCTGGGGGGAGATATCTGTCTTCCAAGGCTATTTTCTATACAGATATCCTGGAAAAGATAGTCTAGAGCAAAAGATACTCTAAGAGGAAAAGAGACACATGAGACTCCCTGAAGAAGCAGTTCCTTGTAGAATACTTGGTTCTGTTTTCCACTACCTTCCTCATGCCCCCCGCCCCCTCCTCACCATCTGCCTCATTAAGTTCTCACTGTGCCCTGCGCCCACCCTCTCACCCCACTGATCACTCTGCACTGTACCCACTTGCTCAGTTTTATACGTCTCCAACTTGACTATAAATTCTTATAGGATGAGACTATTATTCATTTTGGAATCACCAGTCCAGCACAGGGCTTGATCTTCCTGGGAACTCAATAAATGTTGAAATAATGGATGACAACATTTAGACACTTCCCTGAAATCAGGGATGGTATCCTATATATCTTTGTATCACAAATTATATCTCCTATAAGAGTTTTTCTTTCATGTAACAGACATAACTACTGTGGTAAAATTAAGTAATTAGTAATAAATTTCCTAAGCAGGCTAACAAAATCCAGCCTTCGAGACAAGGAGTCTCAAACTGAAATACAAACTAGCTCTCTCAAATCATAGTTGCATTTCCAGGCAAGATCATCTTGAAAAGCAAAATATTTTAAATATTGTCCTTTTTTCATTTTTAAAATCATGCATCTTCCCCACATGTTTTTACAGTTTTTATCATAGATGATTTTTCATGATATATCAGTTTTTTCATTTATCACAAACATCCTTTATATAAAACTCATAGTTCTAGTCTTCACTTTAGCAACAAAATATGTTCACATATTTTTTTTCTTGAAACACACTCTTTTATTTTCTCACTTTTGATAGAGAAAACACCATATGAATGATTTCAGTTGCCTTTCAACTCTGCTGTAATGTTGATGTGGGGCAGCCGCAGGTAGTGTGCTTTGGCCTCAGTGACTGGGACTCCACAGGGAAGGGTAGGGGCACAGGACACCCACACCTTCCCTCACAGACTGTTGTTTCTCAGTCCAGCCCAGTGCTGTTAGGTCTCCTGACTTTTAAGAAGTGCTTGGAATCTGATTTTTATGCAAAAGATACTAATTTTATTTATTGACTCTTTACTCAAGAAAATAGGGTCACAAAAGAGTCGGACACAACTTAGTAACTAAACAACTATGCTCCCCTAAGGAGCCAGTGTTTTCTCTTCGCAAAGATGGTTTGGTCCTGGTGATTATGCATGTGTGTGGTGTGCAGTTGGATACGTACCTCTGTGACTGTTATTTTGCCTGTTATTTATAGGATGAAGTGAAGTGAAGTGAAAGGCACTCAGTCGTGTCCTACTGTTTGCAACCCCATGGACTGTAGCCCACCAGATTCCTCTGTCCATGGAATTTTTCAGGCCAGAATACTGGAGTGGGTTGCCATTTCCTTTTCCTTGAGCAAGACAATAGGTTCTCATTAGTTATCTATTTTATACACAGTATCAAGAGTGTGAAAGTGAAAGTCACACAGTTCTGTCCAACTCTTTGGGACTCCGTGGACTATACAGTCCATGGAATTCTCTAGGCCAGAATACTGGAGTGGGTAGCCTTTCCCTTCTCCAGGGGATCTTCCCAACCCAGGGACTGAACCTAGGTCTCCCGCTAGGCTCCTCTGTCCACAGAATTTCCCAGGCAAGAATACTGGAATTCTGGGTTGCCATTTCCTTCTCCAGGGGAACATAGAATAAAAGTAATACTTCATTAGAGTCAGAGGGACCTTGCCTCAGGATTCCAGGAGCTGGGCAGCAAAGCACCACAGGGAGACATGTGGGGACACTTCTGAGAACAGTGTTCCAGTGTCATGCGCCAAGGTCAGGCGAGGATTCTCAACATTTTTGTGTAGCCTAGTGGTTAAGAAATGAGTCATTGAAATCAAACAAACCTGTTTCAAATTCTGGCTCTGTTATTTATAAGCTGAGTGGCTTTGGCCAAGTAATTTCATTTTCCTAAGCTTAAGTTTCTTCAACTATAAGACAGAAATAATAATAACCACAATGTTTACTACATGAAAGTTTATAAGGAACTACTGAAAACTCTGGAGTAGAATCCAAGACAGAGAAGTAGTGGAGATGTATGGCAGATGTGGGCTGCAGTGAACTCTACTCAATACTATGTAATGGCCTATGTGGGAAAAGAATCTCAAAAAGGAGATATGAGTATAATTGATTTGGGTTTCTCCAGTAGCTCAGTGGTAAGGAAACTGCCTGCACTGCCGGAGCTGCAGGAGACTCGGGTTTGATCCCTGGGTTGGGAAGATCCCCTGGAGGAGGGCATGGCAACCCACTCCAGAATTCCTGCCTAGAAAATCCCATGGACAGAGGAGCCTGGAGGACTACAGTCCACAGGGTTGCAAAGAGTCAGACATGGCTGAAGCAACTTGGCATGCATTCATGCATAACTGATTCAATTTGTTGTACAGCTGAAATTAACACAACATTGCAAATCAACTATATACTCCAATAAAAATTTTTTTTACGGTTATACATAAAACATCTAGGACTTGATATAAATGTGTAGCAGGAATTCTAGATTGTGTCATTTATTAATAATTACAAAAGATGAGTCTCCCCTTTTTAGAAATGAAAGAGATTATTACTGTCATGTTACTTTAAAAAGAAAATCACAATAAACTATACTTTTTTAATGTTTGAGAAAATTGGCAAAGAGAATAGAAGAGTGAGTTTTTCTAAAAGTTCTCATATGTGATTATTATAGGCCACTCCAGAAATAAAGATATCATCATATTAATGTTGATGACGGGAAACCAACCATTTCACTTACATTTTCAAAAGGTATTAATACACTGCTCCTTTAAAGACTTTCAAAACCATGTTTCATTACATACCTAGAGGAACATCACTTCTTGGTCACAAAGATTAAAAGAAACAGAATCAAGGTTATCCATGATTGATGCTAAATAATTCACTATGTATATATATATATATATATATATATATATATATATAGCCTTCAGGAAAAGAGCAAGAAATCTAGAATATATAAATATTAAACAAAAGTAAATCCTTCAGAATGTTTCCAGCATTAAAAAGCAGAGCAGAAAGACTCAGAATGAGATTCCAGGATAGTGATTAAAGAAAGAAAACACTTTTAATACCTATAAACTCTAATTTTTTAACACAGCTAGAGTTCCTATTTTTTAAATACCAGGTGTTTTTACAATCTTTAAAATTATTTTATATCACTCCATTATTTTAGCAATATGATTATTTCAGACATAGAATTTGTGGTAGATAATCTGGGCTGAATATTTTCAATGGAAAATACCTTGAAGGCCTCTCCCACTAAAATATAATTGGCTGCTGAATGTAACAAACTTTTGCTTGCATTTTGGAGTTTCAGAAAATAAAAAATTTTCTGAAGGTTTCCTCTCTCTTTAAAAAAAAAAATTAAAAAAAAAGAGCTGAATCCAGAGCTTGAAACAATGAATACAAAAGAATTGATTGGAAAGACTGAGCTATTCCACACCAATTTTTTTATACCATCACTCTGGTTCAGAAACTTCAGTGTACCCTAAGCAGGATGAATCCAAAACGTCTGCCAAGAAGCATTATATTAATAGTTGTAAAACACTAAATATTAAGGATTTCAAAGGGAATCAAAGTCAAGTTAAGATAACCAACAAAGGATATAACAGCAGATTTCTTGATGCAAATAAAGGGAGCTGGAAGATAGTAGGACATACTTTCATTTTTTTTTTTTTGCTCACCTTGCTAGTCACAGGACAGCTAGCTGGCCCAGTGCATTGATGATGTCATGCTGGCTGAACGTTACTAGATGAACCAGTAAAACACATGCAGCAGCTTGGGGGAGACAAATCAGATCATCAGGGGTACTTTCTGGGTCCTCCTGAGAGACATCTCCTGGAAAATGGAAATACTTATATTGATACATATTAAAATGCCTCAATAATGAAACAACATGTTCTTGCTACTTGAAACAGAGATAAATCCATGATGGAATATAAAGTCCCCAAACAGACCTAAATACAAATGAGAGTAGTGTCTGATAAACATGGCATTTCAAAATAGTGTAGGAGTTTTGGACAGCGAATAAATGAAACAAATTTATAACCTTCTAAAAATAATGTGATGTAGTTGGAACTTAGGAAAAAACTCAAACAGGTCAAAAGATTTATATATAAAAACTAAAATCATGAAAGTACTGGAAAAATGCTAGAGATGATTCATTTATAAACTCAGAATGATTTATTAATTATAATAGAAAAGTTTGATATATTTAACAACATTAAATAAAACTTCTACATGATAAAAAGGAAAAGAATATGAAAATAAAGTCAAAATAAATGAAACACTGAGAAAAATCATTTGTAACTCATAGGCCAGGGGCTAAGCAAACACAGAAAGTATTTGTGATGAGTAAAAAAGGACCAACATTGCAATAGAAAAATGCCAAAAAATATGAACATATAGTTAACATGAAAGGAGCTATTGATATCCCTAAAACTTATTAAAATATTCCTAATGCTAATGATAGTAAGGGAAAGGTGATTTAAAACATTTTCAATCAGACTGATTAATATCTAAAGATGTGATAATACTCTGTCTTTGAGTCCACAAACATTCTCATACATTGCCTTCAGGAGTTTAAATTTGTTCAATATTTTAGAGGGTAACTTGGCAATATTCTTCAAAAATTGCAAGTACATAGACACTTGGAGCCAGGAATTGCAATTCTGTAAATCTATCCTATAGATATATTTTCACATGTATGAAATGAAATCCAAGGTTAGTCCTTATAAGAAATATATCAGTAATAACTTGAGTAGATCAGTAGGCTCTGGTTCCATAAGCATATGACACAGACAAGGAATAACAAGCAGACACTCTCTGTACAGCAGCAGAAAGCTCTCCAAGGTACAGAGGTAAATGGGATAAGACAAGAGAATTAAAAATATAAAAATGTAATTAAAAATTAAGAAGTCAAAGCTCAACATTCAGAAACTAAGATCATGGCATCCAGTCCCATCACCTCATGGCAAATAGATGGGGAAACAGTGGAAACAGTGGCTGACTTTATTTTTCTGGGCTCCAAAATCACTGCAGATGGTGATTGCCGTCATGAAATTAAAAGACACTTACTCCTTGGAAGGAAAGTTATGACCAATATAGATAGTATATTAAAAAGCAGAGACATTACTTTGTCAACAAAGGTCCATCTAGTCAAGGCTATGGTTCTCACATGTATGGATGTGAGAGTTGGACTATAAAGAAAGCTGAGTGCCAAAGAATTGATGCTTTTGAACTGTGGTGTTGGAGAAGACTCTTCAGAGTTTGCTGGACTGCAAGGAGATCCAACCAGTCCATCCTAAAGGAGATCAGTCCTAGGTGTTCATTGGAAGGACTGATGTTGAAGCTGATACTCTAATCCTTTGGCCACCTGATGAAAAGAGTTGACTCATTGGAAAAGACCCTGATTCTGGGAAAGATTGAAGGTGGGAGGAGAAGGGGACAACAGAGGATGAGATGGTTGGATAGCATCACCGACTCGATGGACATGGGTTTGGGTGAACTCTGGGAGTTGCTGATGGACAGGGAGGCTTGGTGTGCTGCAATTCATGGGGTTGCAAAGAGTTGGACACGACTGAGCGACTGAACTGAACTGAATCTAAACTAGAATTTATATCCAGTTATATGTAAAATATTATCTGAAAAAATTCTAGTAGGCTATATGAAAAACAGCAATAGTTATGTACCTTGGTGTACATGCCTTGTATAAGAAACACACTTAAAACAGGGAGTTCCCTGGCAGTCAGGTGGTTAGGATTCCATGCGTTCAATGCAGAGGGCCTGTGCTCAAACCCTGGTCAGGGAGCTAAGCTCTTACAAAACACCAGGTGCAGTCAAAAAAAAAGATTAAACAAAGAAAAAAAGGATAAAAACTGTTTCTATTAAAAAAGAATACAAAGAAATAAATATATTAATATATAGATATTAAGCAAATACTAACCGAAGAGACCTTGGATAGCAGACAAAATAAGTTGCCAATAGAGATGGAGAGAGTCAGCTCATCAAAATGTGTGTCTCAAATTTGTACACAAATGTATCTAAAGAAAGATTTAGACAAATTTGCCAACACAGTGGGAGATTTCAACACAATCTGCTATTACTAATAGGTAAAATTAGTAAAGATATAAATGATTTGAACAACACCACTTAGTAAGCCTGATTTAATCTAGAAATATAGGTCAGCATCCAATTGATACTGTCTTCCTAAGCAAAAATGAAGCAAATGAATTCAAGTGCTAGTAAATCTACCAAAGAGCTCTCAATAATTTCAAAATTTCCTATAAAGTACTCACTGTCTACAATGCAATTAAATTAGAAATCAAAAACAATAAGAAATAAAATCTCCATATATATGCCAATTAAAAACCCAATTCTAAGTGATTCACATGACCTTGGAAAACTCAAAATGGGAAATACTTCTAATTGAATGGAATTTTCTCTCAATTTTGAATGTGATGGCAAATTATTTCAAGTAAATGAGAACATCAGAATTTCTACTTCATACTATGCAAAATATAAGTTGCATTATGATCTAAAGTATTATAGCAGAAATGATCAAACAATCATACATGCAGATTAGGAATCAGGAGCATCTAAATAGCTTGACTTTAAGACGATTCCTTGGAAAAGGAAATAGCAACCCACTCCAGTATTCTTGCCTGGAAAATCCATGGACAGAGGAAGCCTGGTGGGCTATAATCTATGGGGTCACAAAGAGTTGGACACGGCTGAGCGATTAAACAACAGCAAAGTGACATTTATAATTTTAGAAAGTAGACAAATAGTGAAAGTCAAAGTCATAGACTCTTAGTACTACACAGGGGTTTTATTTTATCCATTTGTTTATTTAAGCTGTACTGGGTCTTTGTTGCTGCTTGCGGGCTGTCTCTAGTTGCACAGAGCAGGAGCTGCTCTCTAGTTGCGATGCGTGACTTCTCACGGAGGTGGCTTCTCTTCTTGTGCAGCACAGGTTATGGGGCATGGGCTCAGCAGTTGTGGCACACAGGCTTAGTTGCCCAGCAATGTGAGGAGTCTTCCCAGACTGGGGGTCGAAACCATGTCCCCTGCATTGGCAGGTGGATTCCTTAACCACTGGATCACCAGGGAAGTCCTGCACAGGGATTTTAAATAGTAAATTTAATTCTGCTTTACCCGATAAGGAAAATTAAGGTTGAGAGAAGTGTCTTATTAAATCTTCTATGATTGATTGATGTTAACCTAGGATTCAAACCTAGGTGTATTGACAGCAGAATGCCATGGATTCAGAAAGACATAGATTCAAGTCTTTTCTCCACAGCTTATCTAGCAGAGCTTCAGTTTTTGTATCTGAAAAAAAAAAGAGTTAGTTGGTTAATGGGCTTCCCTGATAGCTAAGTTGGTAAAGACCTAGGTTCAATCCCTAGGTTGGGAAGATCCCCTGGAGAAGGGAAAGGCTACCCATTCCAGTATTCTGACCTGGAGAATTTCATGGACTATATAAAGTCCATGGGGTTGCAAAAAGTCAGACACGGCTAAGCAACTTTCACTTTTACTTTTCTTATTTCCAAGTTTGTAAAATTCATAAAATTATATGAACTACTATTAATACATCTCAGTAAAGAATGCTCCTTGTTTACTAGGTAATAGCCCTTCTATTAAACAACTGGTTCTGAGAAAATTGCTGCCATATTTTAAACATAAAATGATATAAAATGATACTGTGTTCATCTATTTTTTAAAGAGGTTCATGTCTTAAGTTTATATTTTTACATAAAAGCTGCTTCCCTAGTGGCTCAATGGTCAAAGAATCTGCTGCAATGCAGGAACTGCAGGAGATGCAGTTTTGATCAATGGGTGGGGAAGATCCCCTGGAGGAGGGCATGACAACCCACTCTAGTATTTCTGTCTGGAGAATCCCATGGACAGAGGAGCTTGGCAGGTTATAGTCTGTAGGGTTGCAAAGGGTTGGACACAACTGAAATGACTTAGCATGCACGTACATTGCAGATAAGCTAGAGAGTATGAAATAGCCATTTGTGAATCTGAGTAAAACACAAAACAAATATTCTAAGACAGTGATTTATAGAGTTTTAATCATAATTGTCTCTGATTACCACTTGATAATAAGCAACTTTATTTTTTCTAGTCTCCATTTCTGAAAAGAGCTTTATGATGAATCTGGCCTGTAATGTTTCAATTGTGCTTGGATGTCTATTTTGCTTGAATCAACACCTTCTATATGAGGTTAACCAATGAGCATGAGGTGCACGTAGCAGGTAATGATTTTAAGGAAGTTCAGCTAGAGCTACAGCCTAGTTTCTCAGCTTAGTTTCTAAGCCCAAGATAATTTAGTTAGAGGTGCTCTTCCACGGGAGAGAGGAACAAGACCCTATAATGGTCTTGTGGAAGCTGGGAGATAATTTGTCTCATTCTGAGGATTCAAAACCACACAGTCACAGGCAAGGTCTAACAGAATTCTTAGGTCAACCTCTGTGCAAAAGTCCCTGCATTGGCATAGAGTCTGAGGACTTGAGTCTGCACCAATCTCTTTCTCATAGAACTTAAAAATGTGGAGGCTTTGGGTCTACACTGAGCAACTGATTCCATATTTCAGATGCAAACCCTGATCCTCTGTATTAAAAGCTCAATTTAGATTCCATAGGTACCAAAGTTTAGCAACAAAGCCCTGTGTTTTTGTCTTCCTAAATCACAGCTCTGATGACATCATTTCCTGGCTCAAAAATACCTTTCATGGCTCCCTGTTGCCCCAGGAATTAGGTACTAACTGTGTAGGTTGCCATTGACTTCCACAATATCATCTGAAAAGGTCTGTTTCCCTGTGTCATATCCCATAGCCTTGGGACAGAAACCCAAGGCTACAAGTTGAATGTTTATCTTTCCAAATGCCTGTCTCCAAATCAACAGCCTGAGATCACCTGGATCTCAAGCTTCTTAAGAAGACATTCCTATTGCCTTCCTTCCTCAGTGCAGTGGGGAGAGGAATCCCACTTTCTAACAAGCAACTGAGGTGAGCTTGGGGCAAGTCTTATTTCTTCTTGTGCTGAATTTAGTCCTACTGTTTTCAGCCCAAATACACCCTATTCCATCTGTCAGACTTAAAACTCAGCTCAGATTCACCATCCACTGTTTGACTACCCCTGTAAGTAAACTTCCTTTACACAAGACCCCCAAATACAGCATCTTCAGTCTTTCATCTAGTGTCTCTCTTTCCTTCCCTGCTCATAGATCCCTGAGGAAAGAATCTGTCTTTCCATTTTTATATTCTCCATAATGTTTATTTCAGTGATTGGTTTGAGGTAAATAATCAATCAGTTTCTCTAGAACTGAACACAAAAGGGATATGGAGCCTGGCCCTGGTAGAGAGCATGACAGAGCTAAAGTGAGTGGCAAGAATGAGTACGAAAAGAGATTCTCATGGGATGAGCAGGGGCAAGGCATTCTAGGGGCAGAACCAGAACTTCTCTTAAAAATTTAGATTCTTTATCTTTCAGAAAACTGGGAAACACACACATACATAATGGTGGAGAAAATAACTTCAAGTATGTACTCAGTCTGCTTGAAAAGAGAGAAATAAACCAAATATCAACAGTGATTATCTCTAGAACTGTGGGGGGTTTTGCTATTCTACCTATGATTTTATGTTTTTTCTGAAGTTTTCTTCAATGAGAAACATTTTATTTTTGCAGTCATATGAAAAGTGTTTGAGAACACCTAGATGGCTAACATAAAGTCAGTGTTCTCACAGGACTAACAGGCTGGTTGGTGAGCAGACACAAGGACAGAGCAGTTCAATTTTATGTGATAAATGAAGTGAAAGAGAAGTGCACAGAGTGCTAGGAATCACCTGCCTGTACCATCTAATCCTGACCCTCTCTCCCTCTTGATGGAGGCTTCACAGATGCGGAGGACTTGAATGATCTCAAGGACAAATATTTAACTTAAATGCTAATTTAACTGATATGCAGAGTACATCATGTGAAATCCTAGGCTGGATGAATCACAGGCTGGAGTCAAGATTGTTGGGAGAAATATCAATAACCCCAGATATGCAGATGATCCCACTCTGATGGCAGAAAGCGAAGAGGAACTAAAAAGCTTCTTGATGAAGGTGAAAGAGGACAGTGAAAAAACTGGCTTAAAACTTCACATTTAATAGACTAAGTACATGGTATCCAGTCCCATTACTTCATGGCAAATAGATGGGGGAAAAAAATAGGAAACAGTGACAAATTTTATTTTGGGAGGCTCCAAAATCACCACAGATGATGACTGCAACCATAGAATTAAAAGACCCTTGCTCCTTGGAAGAAAGCCATGACAAAAATAGACAGTGTGTTAAAAAGCAGAGACATTGCTTTTCCAACAAAGGTTGGTATAGTCAAAGCTATGGTTTTTCCAGTAGTCATGTACAGATGTGAGAGCTGGACCATAAAGAAGGCTGAGAGCCAAAGAATTGATGCCTTTTGCATTGTGGTGTCGGAGAAGACTCTTGAGTGTCCATTGGACTGCAAGGGTATATGTCAATCCCAGTCTCTCAATTTATCCCTCCCTCCCCCTTACCCCTTGGTAATCATAAATTTGCTTTCTGCATCTATAACTTTATTTCTGTTTTGTAAATAAGTTCATTTGTATCCCTTTTTAGATTCCAAATATGAGTGATATCATACGATATTTATCTTTCTCTGTCTAACGTACTTCACTTAGTATAACAGTCTCAAAGTCCAGCCATGTTGCTGCAAATGGCATCATTTTGTCCCTTTTATGGCTGAGTAATATTCCATTGTATATATGTACCACTTCTTTACATATTCCTCTGTATAGTGGAGGACACTCAGTACTTTATAATGGCCTATATGGGGAAAGAATCTTAAAAAGTGACTCTATGTATCTGTATAGTTGATTCTCTTTGCTGTACACCTGAAACCAACACAGTACTGTAAATCAACCATACTCCAATAAAATTTTTTTTAAAAAAAGGAGGTTGCAAACACTTCTATTTGTGTTTCAAAATCTCACTTTGCTTTTTGTAGTGGTCTGTTATGTTTTAACATCACAGAATAATGATACCATAAAGCTCCTGTGTAAAGTTGTCTTTAGTAGCAGGTAATCAAAAAAGAAACTCTAAACTGTTTCCAAACGTGATTCATAATCAGAATCTCTATGATTTTTTGATAAAACACAGGTTCCTTGTCCATCCCAGACAGGGTTTTTAGATTCTCAGTTAATTCTAATAGTAAATCCTATTTGAGAACTATTCGAGGGCTTCTCAGGTGGCACTAGTGTAAAGAACCTTCTTGCCAGTGCAGGAGACATAAGAGTTGTGGATTTGATCCCTGGGTTGGGAAGATCCCCTGCAGGATCATATGGCAACTCACTCCAATATTCTTGCCTGGGAAATTCTGTGGGCAGAGGAGACTGGTGGGCTATGGTCCATAGGATCTCAAAAAGTCAGACACGACTGAAGCAATTTAGCACACATGCACAGGAACTATTCTAGATGCTCTGTCGTTTTCAGCCCTTTTTGCCATCAGAATCACTTGGAGAACTTTTCAAACCTACAGATGCCAAGGCAGCTTCACTCCTCAAGATTCTGGTTCATTGATCCCAAGCAAGCTGGGGCATCTACATTTAACAAAAAATTCCCAGGTGACACTAGTGTGCAGTCCGGCTAAGGACCGCTGCTGCTGCTAAGTCGCTTCAGTTGTGTCTGACTCTGTGTGACCCCATAGACGGCAGCCCACCAGGCTCCTCCATCCATGGGATTTTCCAGGCAAGAGTACTGGAATGGGGTGCCATTGCCTACTGAGTCTCAATTCTACTGTTGTATCAGATAAGGTGTACTGAAAGAAAGTGTGTAGAGGAGAAGGATATAGAGAAATAGGTAGGAGGTGGGCAAGATAGTATCCTGGTTAGCAGCACCAGCTTTGGAATCAGACACACAGGGTTTGGGCTTCACCAGTTATGAGATGATCATTAAGCTACTTAATCTCTCTGAGCCTCAGCTTTCTCACCTGTAAGTGAAGTTGATTATGTGGCTGTAAAGTTCTTAGCATCATGCTTGCTAAATGTGAGCTACTAGTATTAAGAAAGAATTTTAGGCAGAAAGAAGTACTAAGTGTTGCTGGAGGGTGAAATAAGATTAGTAGTCCTAAAGATTTTCACTGAAATTAGCAACATGAAAGTCATGTTAATTTCAACAAGAGCAGTTTGGGTACAGCAATAGGAAGGAAATCTAAAATTTATTCTGAGCTCCATTTCTGAAATCATTTAGATCTCCAGAAAACTACACACCTCAACTTGAAAATTTACTGTCTAGTGGAAAGCCCTTCACATAACTTTAATATTTTCCTCATTTTTATGAAGAACTCATAAGTGAAAATGACTATGAAAACACTTAACATCGTGCCCTCCATTTTCAAAAAGAACCTTTTTGAATGGTTACATGTGTAAGACCTGTGCATTTTTTGGTAAATCTGCTATCAAATACATCTTTATGAAGCTGTATGAAGTGTCAGTCACTCAGTCATGTTTGACTCTTTGTGACTCCATGGACTGTAGCCCACCAGGCTCCCTCTGTCCATGGGATTCTCCAGACAAGGATACTGGAGTGGGTTGCCGTTGTCTTCTCTGGGGGATCTTCCGGACCCAGGTATTGAACCCGGGTTTCCTGTTGCAGGCAGATGCTTTACCATCTGAGCCACGAGGGAAGCCCTCACCCCTTAATTTTTTTTCTCTATAGACAGCAGAGTCAGGATTGTTTCCCTGTAGAAGACCAGACCGAGTCCTGGAAAGCAGTGCAAACAACACAGACCTTAGCATTCATCTCAACTCTATTCAGACCACCGAGCCTGTGTTCTGTCTTGTCTCTTCTCTGTAGCAGATAGATCTTTTAGGTTGCATTTGTTTTCCCCAGACCTGATACTTGCATTTTCCTCTGATTCCAAGGTCACTGAGACATGGATACAGGCTTCCCTTTGCTCCCTGTGCCAGACTGCAATAGTGATCAAGCAAAGATGTACCACTTCCCAAGGTGCAAAATTGACCACAGCCCAGATGACCAGTGTTAAGGGAATAAGTAAAAGCAAAGTCCAGGACTTTGTGATGGACAGGGAAGCCTGGCGTGCTGCAGTCCATGGAGTTGCAAAAAGTCAGACCTGACTGAGTGACTGAACTAACTGAAAAACAAAGCAAAATAAAAGCAAAAATCTTAGTTTTGACACACTAAAAATGCACTTAAAATGGCAAGTATTCTGATACTTACACAATACATATATGCCATGATACTACCTGGCAAAGGATTCAATTTAACATATATACACTGATTACTGTTATGTACATTGAAGTCCAAATACACTGACTAAGTAGGAAGGTAATTTAGAAAGATGTAAAATGTTAGAGTTTAATATTTGTCAGACTTCCTTACTCTACAAAAATGGCCTACATGAGGAGAAATCAAGCTGGAAAGTGCTTGACCTGTTTATGTTAAATCAGCCTTCCTAAGACTCTTGGACTAATGAAAGCAATTTGTCCATCAAGTCTTTCACCAAGAGATCAATTACATTTTAGGATATGCAATGAATAAGCCTTGGTTTCATCTCTTAAATCAGTTTCACTCTTCGAAATAAGTGGCATTTTTGACTTCTGCCATTTGTTAATCAGAACCATAAAAATTAAGCCTCAGCAAGTCAAGTAAATTTGTAGACAGGAATTCAAAGAGAGGTCCTCTATCTCAATGAAACGCAGGACTGGCTGCCTTATAAAATTAAACATTTGACTTGGGAAATAAATTTTAAAGGAATTATAAACCACTCTGCATTTGCTATTATGCTTGTACTAAATAAAAAGGCAAATAAATGGATCCTAATTATCATTTTCCATTTAACTAAAAATAAACATACTGACTTGCCTCGAAAATTCAACTACTTATTCAACTGGGCACTCTCTTGAAAGCAAATGATTCCTGCTATGTATTTGTACTATATTTCTCTAAACCTTAAGGATCAAGCTTAATACTTCCATTTCGCTTGTTGGCATGACCATGCCTGTAACTGCCCATGCCTGTATCTGCCCATGCCTTATAGACTAGGCCTGACTCTACATATGAACTCTTTGGGCAGTCTTGCTCCAGGCTTGGTACCTCATATTCATTCCAGAATGTGTTCACTCTACCTTCTCAGCCTATGACACATCTTTTCTCACACACCTTGTTTTTGCCCTCTGCCTTTGCCCTCTGAATGCAATGAGCCTTTTGGACTACTTCCTTTCTTTCTTGCTCCTGCTCTGCCTCTGGATAGTGTACTTAGTTTTCTCTTTGCTCTTTCTTAGCAACCAAAGGCTAGACTCACTGTGCTTCTGTGTCTGCCAACAGCTCCTAGCATCAGAATGTAAGGCCTCCTGGTCAACTTGGTATATATTGAGTATATATCAAGTGCTTTCTTGGTGGCTCAGTGGTAAAGAATCTGCTTGCAGTGCAGGAGATGTGGGTTCAATTCCTGAGTCAGGAAGATCCCCTGGAGAAAGAAATGGCAAGCTACTCAAGTATTCTTGCCAAGATAATCCCATGGACAGAGGAACCTGGCAGGCTACAGTCCATGGGGTTGCAAAATGTTAGACACGACTTAGCGACTAAAAAACAACAACATATATTAACCTCCTTATCTAGGTGAACAAATGAGCCTTGTATTTTTATTTTATTTTATTTTATTTTTTTATTTTTTATTTATTTTTTTTGAGCCTTGTATTTTTATATTGTTGTGTGCGCGTGCGCACACACACACATACACACACACACACACACACCGTGAAAGAAAGTAAAAGTGAAAGCCATTCAGTTGTGTCCAGCTCTTTGCAACATCTATATAGTCCATGGAAATCTCCAGGCCAGAATATTGGAATGGGTAACCTTTCCCTTCTCCAGGGAATCTTCCCAACCCAGGGATTGAACCCAGGTCTCCCACATTGCAGGTGATTCTTTATCAGCTGAGCCACAAGACACACACACACACACACACACACACACACACACACACTAGGATGAGAAAAAATATATAACATCCAACATCCTTTTCAATATTTCCCCCCACTGTCTCTCCTTATGCTTGATTTCTCCCTCCTTTCTCCTTTAGCATTTTACTCCATCAGTCAATTGTCCTTTCTTTTATCTTCAATAATTTCTTTTTCACCAAATCTCCCTAATTTCTTATGGTTATGTTAATACTGTCAGTAGTACTTGCATGACCTAAACTTGATGTCATCTTTGCCTTCTCCATCATTCAGCCCCTTCCCTATGTGCGAACCAACCTTTCTTTGTTCCTAGCTGTATAGCTGCCATAAGGCAGTGACTTTGGGTAAGGCTTCAGTGAAAGGTCAGAATTATGGCAGTGGGGTCTTCTCACCCACTAGGCACTGTGCGGACAGCACCTGTCGAACACAAAGCAATACAGAGGCTGCAAAGTGTTTACTTGAAGTCTTTAGAATTGCAATTTGGGAGACACAGATTTGGGTAAGGTTGAAAGTGTTCTGGAGAAGAAAAAGGGTCAGCGGCTTATAAAGACAAAAAGTCAGAAAGTTGTTAAGTGGGAGCTGTGATTGACTCTGACTCCAGACAGCAAACACTTAAGCTTAAGTAAAAATAAGTTATTTTAGGATGGGAGGTCCAGTAAGTATCTTGAGATTCTGGATATTCTGGATGACTTCTTGATGACAGTAAGTTGTCAAAGGTCATATTTCATCCAGGCTGAGATGTGCATACATCACATATCTTCAGTGGCCTACTGGCTCCATTTTAGAGAGCTCTAAGTGGCAGCAGTGAGGAGATACCCTTCGTCCAAGGTAAGGAGCAGTGGCTGTGCTTTGCTGGAGCAGCCATGAAGAGATACACCACGCCCAAAGTAAGAGAAACCCAAGTAAGACGGTAGGTGTGGCAAGAGGGCATCAGAGGGCAGACACACTGAAACCATACTCACAGAAATCTAGTCAATCTAATCACACTAGGACCACAGCCTTGTCTAACTCAATGAAACTAAGCCATGCCCTTGGGGCCACCCAAGACAGACGGGTCATGGTGGAGAGGTCTGACAGATTGTGGTCCACTGGAGAAGGGAATGGCAAACCACTTTAGTATTCTTGCCTTGAGAACCCCATGAATAGTATTAAAAAGCAAAATGATAGGATACTGAAAGAGGGACTCCCCAGGTCAGTAGGTGCCCAGTATGCTACTGGAGATCAGTGGAGAAATAACTCCAGAATGAATGAAGGGATGGAGCCAAAGCAAAAACAATACCCAGTTGTGGATGTGACTGGTGATAGAAGCAAGGTCCAATGCTGTAAATAGCAATATTGCATAGGAACCTGGAATGTTAGGTCCACGAATCAAGGCAAATTGGAAGTGGTTAAACAAGAGAAGGCAAGAGCGAACATCAACATTCTAGGAATCAGTGAACTAAAATGGACTGGAATGGGTGAATTTAACTCAGATGACCATTATATCTACTACTGTGGGCAGAAATCCCTTAGAAGAAATGGAGTAGCCATCATGGTCAACAAAAGAGTCCGAAATGCAGTAATTGGATGCAATCTCAAAAACGACAGAATGATCTCTGTTCATCTCCATGGAAAACCATTCAATATCACAGTAATCCAAGTCTATGCCCCAACTAGTAACACTGGAGAAGCTGAAGCTGAACGGTTCTAAGAAGACCTACAAGACCTTTTAGAACTAACACCCAAAAAAGATGTCCTTTTCATTATAGGGGACTGGAATGCAAAAGTAGAAAGTCAAGAAACACCTGGAGTAACAGGTAAATTTGGCGTTGGAATGCAGAATGAAGCAGGGCAAAGACTAATAGAGTTTTGCCAAGAAAATGCACTGGTCATAGCAAACACCCTCTTTCAACAACACAAGAGAGGACTCTACACATGGACATCACCAGATGGTCAACACCGAAATCAGATTGATTATATTGTTTGCAGCCAAAGATGGAGAAGCTCTATACAGTCAACAAAAACAAGACCAGGAGCTGACTGTGGCTCAGATCATGAACTCCTTATTGCCAAATTCAGACTGAAATTGAAGAAAGTGGGGAAAATCACTAGACCATTCAAGCATGACCTAAATCAAATCCCTTATGATTATACAGTGGAAATGAGAAATAGATTTAAGGGGCTACATCTGATAGATAGAGTGCCGGATGAACTATAGACTGAGGTTCATGACATTGTACAGGAGACAAGGATCAAGACCATCCCCACGGAAAAGAAATGCAAAAAAGCAAAATGGCTGTCTGGGGAGGCCTTACAAATAGCTGTGAAAAGAAGAGAAGTACCGGGGTCCAGCCCCAGTGTATCCAGGATGATTCGAAGGAGAGATGGAGTAAACGAGGAAAAAACTTATTTATTTATTAATATAACAGTAGATTAGGAAGAAATAGTGTAGTAGGAAAATTAAGTGGAGAAAAGAGGCTAAATAACTTGGTTTACGTAGAAAGCCAACAAAGTTCCAGACAAGGAGATTGCACCATCTACGTTAGGCCACCGGCATCCGTTTGAATATCGGAGAGTGCCCTGCCTTGGGCTCTCTCTCTTACGGATCTTAGAAGCTAGGACAAGTAAGTAGACATGGCAAGCCTCCACGTCCTAGATGGGAATACAGCCTGAAATTAGAGTAAAGAGGAGACAAGGGGGAAACCAGTCCTTCCAATGACTGACCTAGCCTCTATTGTCTAGGAAGGCCTTTTATACAGTTTTGATTGTACATAGTGATCAATGGGTAATACAAAGTTATGCAGCATTAGCAGCCCAGACTCTTATCAAAACCAGGCTTTCTCTCTGCATACCTAATTGTATACACAAGCCTTAGGTGATTTACATCATCTTCCAGCCAGAGGGCCAATTAACATTTTACAGCCTTTTTTCTGATAAGGGTTTGTCAACCAGAAGACTTATTTGTGTTGATCTTCCCAAAGTCTGGTGCCACCCTCAGAAAACTCTAAATAGAGTTATATTCTTATATAGCAAGGACGCAAGGAGTGCAGTGATATATAACAAAAGAAAAGTAATTAACTCAAAAGTCTAGTGTTGCTAACATCAAAACTACTATATAAACTAAATTTTACATAATGGAAGATACAGAGTCATGCAGGGGAGCAGTCGTGACCCTTTCTGTATATCTTTTTGTATACAAAAGGTCTCAGGTGATTTACATTCTCTTCTGGCCAAGAGGCTTGCTAACACTTTTTGGCTCCCTTCCTTAATGAATGTTAATCTCGTTTCCCCTCAAGTGCTTTTCTTTAATCTGCATCTCCTTAAAGCACTAAAATTACATCTCTATAGAACAAAGGCAGTGGGTTATAACAAGAAGGTACTTAACTCGAAGATCTTGTTACTTGTTTTTTCTATATACCAACTATATCAACAAATAAAAGATATGAAAATTTGGCAGCAAGTATCGGCTCAACAATGAAAGGCTTAATCAGTTTTATTCTATGATCTTGACACCTCGGAAGACCCTGCAATCCTAGGATGCTTTAAGCTTTCTGTGCCTCTCTCGGTTGGGAGACTGTAAACAATTCACAAGCTGTAAAAAGTCCGGGGGAATCCCTTAGGCAAGTTAGAGAGCTATCAGAGGGGGTTTTAAGCTGAGACATTCTTTTGCAGGAGACTGAAGCCGTGAATTAACTTTTACCAGAGAGTGTCAGAAAAGTAGAAAAATAAAAGGAAGAATAACTATAAGTACAATAAGGCAGGCAGATTCTTATTTTGGGGGGGGTACATGCTCAGGAAATACCAGGGGGAAAACCTGAGACCGGATACGTCTTGCCCATCAAGGCCTCTGCCGCATGAGCTCGTCAGGGGTGGGATTCCTCACTCTGGCTCCTCACAGAGAAGCAAAAAGCAAAGGAAAAAAGGAAAGATATAAGTATTTGAATGCAGAGTTCCAAAGAATAGTAAGAAGAGATAAGAAAGCCTTCCTCAGCAATCAATGCAAAAAAATAGAGGAAAACAACAGAATGAGAAAGACTAGAGATCTCATCAAGAAAATTAGAGAGACCAAGGGAACATTTCATGAAAAGAAGGGCTCGATAAAGGACAGAAATAGTATGGACCTAACAGAAGCAGAAGATATTAAGAAGAGGTGGCAGGAATACACAGAAGAACTGTACAAACAAGATCTTCATGACCCAGAAAATCACGATGGTGTGATCACTCACCTAGAGCCAGACATCCTGGATTGTGAAGTCAAGTGGGCCTTAGAAAGCATCACTATGAACAAAGCTAGTGGAGGTGATGGAATTCCAGTTGAGCTCTTTCAAATCCTGAAAGATGATGCTGTGAAAGTGGTGCACTCAATATGCCAGCAAATTTGGAAAACTCAGCAGTGGTCACAGGACTGGAAAAGGTCAGTTTTCATTCCAATTCCAAAGAAAGGCAATGCGAAAGAATGCTCAAACTACCACACAATTGCACTCATCTCACATGCTAGTAAAGTAATGCTCAAAATTCTCCAAGCCAGGCTTCAGTAACACGTGAACCGTGAACTCCCTGATGTTCAAGCTGGTTTTCGAAAAGGCAGAGGAACCAGAGATCAAACTGCCAACATCTGCTGGATCATGGAAGAAGCAAGAGAGTTTCAGAAAAACATCTATTTCTGCCTTATTGACTATGCCAAAGCCTTTGACTGTGTGGATCAGCATAAACTGTGGAAAATTGTGAAAGAGATGGGAATCCCAGACCACCTGACCTGCCTCTTGAGAAATCTGTATGCAGGTCAGGAAGTAACAGTTAGAACTGGACATGGAACAACAGACTGGTTCCAAATAGGAAAAGGAGTACATCAAGGCTGTATATTGTCACCCTGCTTATTTAACTTCTATGCAGAGTACATCATGAGAAACTCTGGACTGGAAGAAGCACAAGCTGGAATCAAGATTGCTGGGAGAAATCTCAATAACCTCAGATATGCAGATGACATCACCCTTATGGCAGAAAGTGAAGAGGAGCTAAAAAGCCTCTTGATGAAAGTGAAAGAGGAGAGTGAAAAAGTTGGCTTGAAGCTCAACATTCAGAAAACGAAGATCATGGCATACGATCCCATCACTTCATGGGAAATAGATGGGGAAACTGTGGAAACAGTGTCAGACTTTATTTTGGGGGGCTCCAAAATCACTGCAGATGGTGACTGCAGCCATGAAATTAAAAGATGCTTACTCCTTGGAAGAAAAGTTATGACCAACCTAGATAGCATATTCAAAAGCAGAGAGATTACTTTGCTGACTAAGGTCCGCCTAGTCAAGGCTATGGTTTTTCCTGTGGTCATGTATGGATGTGAGAGTTGGACTGTGAAGAAGGCTGAGCGCCGAAGAACTGATGCTTTTGAACTGTGGTGTTGGAGAAGACTCTTGAGAGTCCCTTGGATTGCAAGGAGATCCAACCAGTCCATTCTGAAGGAGATCAGTCCTGGGATTTCTTTGGAAGGAATGATGCTAAAGCTGAAACTCCAGTACTTTGGCTACCTCATGAGAATAGTTGACTCATTGGAAAAGACTCTGATGCTGGGAGGGATTGAGGGTAGGAGGAGAAGCGGACGACCGAGGATGAGATGGCTGAATGGCATCACGGACTCGATGGATGTGAGTCTGAGTGAAGTCCGGGAGACAGTGATCAACAGGGAGGCCTGGCGTGCTGCGATTCATGGGGTCACAAAGAGTGAGACACGACTGAGCGACTGAACTGAACTGAACTGAACTGAGGAACCAGAGATCAAATTGCCAACATCTGCTGGATCATCGAAGAAGCAAGAGAGTTCCAGAAAAATATCTACTTCTGCCTTATTGATTATGCCAAAGCCTTTGACTGTGTGGATCACAAGAAACTGTGGAAAATTCTGAAAGAGATGGGAATACTAGACCTGCCTCTTGAGAAAGTTGTATGCAGGTCGAAAGTAACAGTTAGAACTGGACATGGAACAACAGACTGGTTCCAAATAGGAAAAGGACTATGTCAAGGCTGTATATTGTCACCCTGCTTATTTAACTTCTATGCAGAATACATCATGAGAAATGCTGGGCTGGAAGAAGTGCAAGCTGGAATCAAGATTGCTAGGAGAAATATCAATAACCTCAGATATGCAGATGACACCACCCTAATGGCAGAAAGTGAAGAGGAACTAAAAAGCCTCTTCAGCATAGTGAAAGAGGAGAGTGAAAATCTTGGCTTAAAGCTCAACACTCAGAAAACGAAGATCATGGCATCTGGTCCCATCACTTCATGAGAAATAAATGGGGGAACAGTGGAAACAGTGTCAGACTTTATCTTTTGAGACTCCCAAATCATTGCAGATGGTGATTGTAGCCATGAAATTAAAAGATGCTTACTCCTTAGTAGAAAATTTATGACCAGCCTAGATAGCATATTGAAAAGCAGAGACATTCCTTTGTCAACAAAGGTCCATCTAGTCAAGGCTATTGTTTTTCCAGTGGTCATGTATGGATGTAAGAGTTGGACTGTGAAGAAAGTTAAGCGCCAAAGAATTGATGCTTTTGAACTGTGGTGTTGGAGAATACTCTTGAGAGTCCCCTGGACTGCAAGGAGATCCAACCAGTCCATTCTGAAGGAGATCAGTCCTGGGATTTCTTTGGAAGGAATGATGCTAAAGCTGAAACTCCAGTACTTTGGCCACCTGATGAGAAGAGCTGACTCATTTGAAAAGACCCTGATGCTGGGAGGGATTGGGGGCAGGAGGAGAAGGGGATGACAGAGGATGAGATGGCTGCATGGCATCACTGACTCGATGGACATGAGTCTGAGTGAACTCTGGGAATTGGTGATGGACAGGGAGTCCTGGTGTGTTGCGATTCATGGGGTCGCAAAGAGTCAGACACGACTGAGGGACTGTACTGAACTGAAGTATTTCTCAAAGTGTGAAATCTTAAATAAACAACAAAAAACTCTATTAACTGACTGGATTCCTCTTCCCCTCAAGACTCTGTTAGTAATAGGAAAAGTCATACAAATCTCATTTACTTAGGCAGAGGAATGGGGGATCTGTTTGTATGTTTGCAGATCAATATTTTAGAAGACCGAGTGCTAAGCTAACCTTGATGAAAATAGCTCTTTTGCTCCTTTTCCTGTTTGTACATTTATGCTCCCCTCTAACCTTGAAAGAACCTAATTGTAGGAATGAGATCACTAATTCCTGATTTAAGCTCTCCTGAATGCACAAGAGGCCTAATCTGTTGATTCTTTTCCTAGATTAAAAGAAATTAAAATGAAGAATTAAGTATTAAAGAATGACTAGCTCACTACCCTCTACAGACCCCTTAGCAATCCTGCAGGCAGATCATAATAGCAAGATAAAATCTGAAGAGAGAGTCAGCCAGCCTGCATGCAACAACGAAGGACGCAGTCCAACCTCCTGCTTCCATGATTCACTGAGCTTCTTCCCACTTTTTTCCCTTTAAAAACTGTCAGGTTTGAGCAGAATCTTTGGAGTTCATCTTGGAACTCAAGTTCACCTTCTACCCGAATGACCAGCTTTTCTGATTATCTGACCACCTTCTCTTTCTATTGGCACTTGCCTCTCTGCTGCTGCTGCTGCTGCTGCTGCTAAGTCGCTTCAGTCGTGTCCGACTCTGTGCGACCCCATGGACGGCAGCCCACCAGGCTCCCCCGTCCCTGGGATTCTCCAGGCAAGAACACCGGAGTGGGTTGCCATTTCCTTCTCCAATGCATGAGAGTGAAAAGTGAAAGTGAAGTCCCTCAGTCGTGTCCGACTTCGCGACCCCATGGACTGCAGCCTACCAGGCTCCTCCATCCATAGGGTTTTCCAGGCAAGAGTACTGGAGTGGGTTGTCGTTGCCACTTGCCTCTCGATTATTGGTTTTTGAGAGGCAAGCAGCCAAACCCAAGTTTGGTAATGTTGAGAGTCGGAGGCTGATTTACCTATAGAGAGGTTTCAGATTTTGCTTTTTCTGCTCTGTTGGAAAGGTTTTGAGCATTTCCAATGGAGGTAAAAGTACATTGGCATCATTATATCAATTAAAGAAAAAAAAAAAACTGTCAAAGGAAAACCTGTAGGCGATTCCCTTTCACAGATGCCCTTAACAGAGTAAAACGTTACATTAAAGGGTGTTGAAATCTTGCCCTTAGGTCTATCTAAGGGAAACATCCCCAAATCTAGCCCGATCAATATTCCCACTGAGGCTCTTGTGCTCAGTTTACTGAGGGATAAAACTGACTCCAGAGAGTTTAAGTATTGGAACAACTCAGGAAGTTGGACTCCTCTTTCCCAGTGTTGCTAGAAAGTTCCAAGCATTACTTACTGAAAGTTGCTTTAAAATGTGACCACATGCACACCCTGAGGCAGTCTTTCTCTGACAATTCTCAGAGCTTTTATTATAATGTAGAGTCAGAGCAAACACAAAAGGTCAGATGTCTGCTGTACCGCTGCCTTAAAAGAGCTCTTTGAGCCATTTCTGAAGAGGAAAATAAGACCAGGGAACGCCTCAGGGCAAACATTACTTGTCAAGTCTTATTGTCACCACAGGAAGGTGTCACATTTTTAGAATTTTCCTCTATAATTGAAACCCTTGTCTTTCAACTGAAGACAAGATATTTCAGACTGTGATGATTATAACAGTCTGTGGGATAACCTTTTTACCCTAGAGTTAAGTGTCTTACAATTTTTATCAAGTATGTTTATTATACAGTTTGATTTGGGTACTAAGAATTGGAAAATTAGTATTTTAATATACTTACATAGAAAGTATTTGCCACATTACAGCACACTTCAAATATGTTTCATTTCTCTCATTAAAAACTCCTACTATGTCATTCATATTTTATATATTTATTGTGAAAACAAGAGAGTATAGAAATAAGCAAAAAGAAAATTATCACCTATGGAACCACTAACCTGTTATCCTGACTAATATTTTGGTATGTAATATTTTGCTGTTATTCTGTTTTAGTATAAAATATTCTAATCCTTGTTTATACAAATACATGTGTGTTAATTTGCATTACATATACTAAAATAAGACCATTTTCCAGTAATATTAATATATTGTAAACACCTTTTCAAATTGTAGTCTGACATTAAAATTTATAATGACTACACAGTGCCCCAAGGTATGTTATATCACTAATCATTTAACCAAGTCTCTACTATTTAATATTTTGGTTAAGATAGGCTGGGTTAACGCTATGGTAATGAATTGCAGTAGCTTTAAACAACAAAGTTTATTTCTTATCATGATGCATGTCCATTATGGGTTGACTGGGGGTTCAGCTTCATAAGGGTTGAACCCCAGCACCCAGGCTTATGCAACAGCCACCATCAGTTTTTCTGCTTGTAATGAGAGAGGCTAAAGAAAGTTGGGAATGTTGAACAGTAAGGAATATTCTGCATCTTACAACTGATTGGCCAAGACATGTCACATGACTTCTCTCAGCTAGAAAGAGGTGCTGTGAGTGCTAAGTTGCTTCAGTCCTGTCCAGCTCTTTGTGACCCCATGAGTTGCAGCCAACCAGGCTTCTGTGGTCCATAGAGTTATCCAGGCAAGAACCCTTGAGTGGGTTGCCATGCCCTTCTCCAAGAAAGAGGTGAGGAAGTATCATCTTACCTTGTTTTCAAAATTCTGAAGATTGAATTGCATTACACCATTGAAAAGTACATTAAAAGTGAATGAGGAACTGGAAAAAGAGTGGCAGTATTTATGACATATGCATTTTAAGGGAAAATTCAAGTCCAGAAATGCTTGGAAGTTGGTCCAAGAAAATCGGCTACCAAACAGCTAACTTAGTGTGACTGGGGCTGAGACTGTGGAGTCATTCTCAGTACTGTTTGGGGAAGAAAAGCTGAGCAGCTCTATCTGTGAAAAAGTAAAGTAAAAATGTTAGTCACTCAGTCGTGTCCAATTCCTTGTGACCCCGTGGACTGTAGCCCGCCAGGCTCCTCTGTCCATGGGATTCTCCAGGCAAGAATACTAGAGTGGGTTGCCATTCCCTGCTCCAGGGTATCTTCCCAATCCAGGGATTGAACCCAGGTCTCCCGAATTATAGGCAGATTCTTTACTGCCTGAGCCAGGACTGGGACTGAGCTAGTGGAATCAGTCACAGTACTGTTTGGAGAAGAAAAACGGATCAGATGTATCTGTATTTCCCTTTATAACTCTTTCCCCATACAATTAAATGTTCTCATTGCTCCAATTTTTAAGAAACTATTATCACCAGAGAAAATTACTTAATTCATAAATCACAGTCTGAGCTTTGTTTCAAGGGTACTAAATCAACTTTCAACCTCTAGGTGCATAATTTTCAGCTTTTTTATTACATTTAATTATAGCAATAAAAATATTCTAGGGTTTTAGCTTTAGCATATTTTCTTTCTTTCTTGAAAAATTGTTTTAAAAGGCAGAATGATAAAAAGTTAATAATTATCATTAACTTCAAATTGAGCTGTATTCTGAACATTTCAAGACAGTTGGCTTCCCTTCGTTGAGTTTATTTATTAAATCTTAGTTTTTTTTCTGTTTTCAGTAAATGTATCGATAATTCTTTCTTTTTCTATGAAATGTTTTTATTTTGACTTTGACTTTTTAGCTTTTTATCTTCAAATTTTCCAGTGTGGAATTTTAGACTTTTTCTTTTTATCTTGTTTTACTATCGACTTTCTAGCTCAGTATTAAATGTTTTTACTAAAACAAAACCAAGAGGGTTGAGTTCTAATTTGGGCCCTTCTCATTATTCAGATTTTTAAATATATACGATATATACACTATTTCTTTTTTCTGACTGCAAAAGATAATTTGGAAAGCCCAAAAATAATTTTAAACGAACAAAAATGTTATCCATGATACTATTAGCCTGGGAAAATGCAGTTAATATTTGGCATATATTTTCCAGTACTTAAAGAAATTTTTTAAATAGTTGAGGCTATATCATCTATTCAGAGAAGGCAATGGCACCCCACTCCAATATTCTTGCTTGGAAAACTTCATGGATGGAGGAGCCTGGTGGGCTGCAGTCCATGGGATCGTGAAGTCAGACATGACTGAGCAACTTCACTTTCACTTTTCACTCTCATGCATTGGAGAAGGAAATGGCAACCCACTCCGGTGTTCTTGCCTGGAGAATCCCACGGACAGAAGAGCCTGGTAGGCTGCCATCTCTGGGGTCGCACAGAGTCAGACACGACTGAAGCAAATTAGCAGCAGCAGCAGCATATCATCTATTAAAATATTGTATTATTCATGATTAAGTTATGACATTTCCTCATACTATAAACATTATTTGAAATATAATCATAATGGCTGTATGATATTCTACTACACAGTCATGCTGAGTTAGTTTAACTAATGTTAAATATTTATGATATTTTTAGATTTAAAGTATATAACAATTAGTGTTACATACATTTAAAAGACTTAAATGTGTGAGGACATGCATGTTCTTAAGGCTCCTGACCCTTGTTTGCAAATTTTTTTTCTAAATAGATTACACTGTCAGATGAGAATACCTGTCTGACAAAAAAATACTTTACCAGAACAACACTGAATGTTATTCTTTAATTATGCAAATAAAATTAATGAATAATGAGATAACTGGCTGTAATTTCCATTTCTTTGATTACTGTTTAAGTTAATCAATTATTATATGCTTTTAAGCAATTTGCATTTCATCTTTTATGAACTATTGCTTATATTCTTTGCCCATTAGCAATGGAACACTGATTCTCGTGTTTTCCTTTTAATCTTATGTGACTGCTATAATGCTAAGCAGGTGTTATAATGGTGGTAAGCATATTTTCCTAAATTGTTGATTGTTTCTAATTTTGTTTTAAAAATCCCCTTCATTTCACTGCTTCCAAGGGAAAGGAAGATGGTGATAGGGCTCTTTCATAGATATAAGTGCTTTGGACAAAACCCAATATCTATTTCAACACTCATTTCATATTATTAATAAAAATTATCAGAAAACTTGAAAGTGATTTTCCTGAATCTGATAAAGGCATCTCTCAAAAAACTACGGCTATATCTCAACATAATAAAAGCTATATATGACAAACCCACAGCAAACATTATCCTCAATAGTGAAAAATTGAAAGCATTTCCCTTAAAGTCAGGAACAAGACAAGAGTGCCCACTTTCACCGCTACTATTCAACATAGTTCTGGAAGTTTTGGCCACAGCAATCAGAGAAGAAAAAGAAATAAAAGGAATCCAAATTGGAAAAGAAGAAGTAAAACTCTCACTGTTTGCAGATGACATGATCCTCTACATGGAAAACCCTAAAGACTCCACCAGAAAATTACTAGACCTAATCAATGAATATAGTAAAGTTGCAGGATATAAAATCAACACATAGAAATCCATTGCATTCCTATACACTAATAATGAGAAAGTAGAAAAAGAAATTAAGGAAACAATTCCATTCACCATTGCAATGTAAAGAATAAAATACTTAGGAATATATCTACCTAAAGAAACTAAAGACCTATATATAGAAAACTATAAAACACTGATGAAAGAAATCAAAGAGGACACTAATAGATGGAGAAATATACCATGTTCAGGGATTGGAAGAATCAATATAGTGAAAATGAGAATACTACCCAAAGCAATCTACAAATTCAATGAAATTTTTGTAGATACTTTTCACAGAACTAGAACAAATAATTTCAAGATTTCTATGGAAATACAAAAAACCTCGAATAGCCAAAGCAATCTTGAGAAATAAGAATGGAACTGGACGAATCAACTTGCCTGACTTCAGGCTCTACAACAAAGCCACAGTCATCAAGACAGTAAGGTACTGGCACAAAGACAGACATATAGATCAATGGAACAAAATAGAAAGCCCAGAGATAAGTCCACACACCTATGGACACCTTATCTTCGACCAAGGAGGCAAGAATATACAGTGGAGTAAAGACAATCTCTTTAACAAGTGGTGCTGGGAAAACTGGTCAACCACATGTAAAAGAATGAAACTAGATCACAAAAGACAGCAAAAATAAACTGAAAAGTGAAAGTGGAAAGTGAAAAAGTTGGCTATAAAACTCAACATTCAGAACTGAAAAGATGGAGACATGGATGGAAGACCCTTTCCCTCACAAATTCCTCAAAAGAACATTTCAACGCTAAGCAAACTCCACAAAACAACTTCTGTAGGCTTGTAGAGGACATCAGGCAACCAGAAAAGCAGACTATTGTCTTCAAAAACAGTGAACCTCTCTGAGTGTCCCTCAATGTGGAGAAACTTTTCATCTTTAACCTAGAAGCTTTATCATCGGTGCTGTATTGATGGAGAAGTCTAGAGGCTACCGCAAAAATAAAACTGAAAACCAGAAGCACGAGGCTTAAACCCAGAGCCTGAAAACATTAGAGAACTCTTGAATTCAGGGAACATTAAGCAATAGGAGCTCATCAAATGCCTTCATACCTACACTGAAACCAAGCTCCACCCAAGGGCCAACAAGTTTCAAAACAAGACATACCACGCAAATTCTCCAGCAACACAGGAACACTCCCCTGAGCTTCAATATACAGGCAGCTCAAAATTATTCCAAAACCTTTGATGTCTCATAACCCATTACTGGTCACTCCATTGCACTCCAGAGAGAAGAAACCCAGCTCCACCCACCAGAACTCCAACACAAGCCTCCCTAACCAGGAAACCTTGACAAGCCACTGATAGAACCCCACTCACAGTGAGGAAGCTCCATAATAAAGAGAACCCCACAAATTACCAGAATATAAAAAGGCCACCCCAAACGCAGCAATATGACCAAGATGAAGAGACAGAGGAATACTCAGCAGGTAAAGGAACAGCAGAGTTGCCCACCAAACCAAACAAAAGAGGAAGAAGTAGGGAATCTACCTGAGAAGGAATTCTGAATATTGATAGTGAAAATGATCCAAAATCTTGAAATCAAAATGGAATCACAGATAAATAGCCTAGAGACAAGGATTGAGAAGATGCAAGAAAGGTTCAACAAGGACCTAGAAGAAATAAAAAAGAGTCAAAATATAATGAATAATGCAATAAATGAGATCAGAAACACTCTGGAGGCAACAAATAGTAGAATAACGGAGGCAGAGGATAGGATTAGTGAAATAGAAGATAGAATAGTAGAAATAAATGAATCAGAGAGGAAACAAGAAAAACGAATTAAAAGAAATGAGGACAATCTCAGAGACCTCCAGGACAATATGAAACGCTCCAACATTCGAATTATAGGAGTCCCAGAAGAAGAAGATAGAAAGAAAGATCATGAGAAAATCCTTGAGGAGATAATAGTTGAAAACTTCCCTAAAATGGGGAAGGAAATAATCACCCAAGTCCAAGAAACACAGAGAGTTCCAAATAGGATAAACCCAAGGCGAAACACCCCAAGACACATATTAATCAAATTAACAAAGATCAAACACAAAGAACAAATATTAAAAGCAGCAAGGGAAAAACAACAAATAACACACAAGGGGATTCCCATAAGGATAACAGCTGATCTTTCAATAGAAACTCTTCAGGCAAGGAGGGAATGGCAAGACATACTTAAAGTGATGAAAGCCAATAACCTACAGCCCAGATTACTGTACCCAGCAAGGATCTCATTCAAATACGAAGGAGAAATCAAAAGCTTTACAGACAAGCAAAAGCTGAGAGAATTCAGCACCACCAAACCAGCTCTCCAACAAATTCCAAAGGATATTCTCTAGACAGGAAACACAAAAAGGGTGTATAAACCCGAACCCAAAACAATAAAGAAAATGGTAACAGGATCATACTTATCAATAATTACCTTAAACGTAAATGGGTTGAACGCCCCAACCAAAAGGCAAAGACTGGCCGAATGGATACAAAAACAAGACCCCTCTATATGCTGCTTACAAGAGACCCACCTCAAAACAAGGGACACATACAGACTGAAAGTGAAGGGCTGGAAAAAGATACACCACGCAAATAGAGACCAAAAGAAAGGAGGAGTGGCAATACTCATATCCGATAAAATAGACTTTAAAACAAAGGCTGTGAAAAGAGACAAAGAAGGCCACTACATAATGATCAAAGGATCAATCCAAGAAGAAGATATAACAATTATAAATATATATGCACCCGATATAGGAGCACCGCAATATGTAAGACAAATGCCAACAAGTATGAAAGGGGAAATCAACAATAACACAATAATAGTGGGAGACTTTAATACACCACTCACACCTATGGACAGATCAACTAAACAGAAAATTAACAAAGAAACGCAAACTTTAAATGATACATTAGATCAATTAGACCTAATTGATATCTATAGGACATTTCACCCCCAAACAATGAATTTCACCTTTTTTTCAAGTGCTCATGGAACCTTCTCCAGGATAGATCACATCCTGGGCCATAAATCTAAACTTGATAAATTCAAAAAATTGAAATCATTCCAAGCATCTTTTCTGATCATAATGCATTAAGATTAGATCTCAATTACAGGAGAAAAACTATTAAAAATTCCAACATATGGAGGTTGAACAACACACTTCTGAATAACCAACAAATCACAGAAGAAATCAAACAAGAAATCAAAATATGCATAGAAACTAATGAAAATGAAAACACAACAACCCAAAACCTGTGGGACACTATAAAAGCAGTGCTAAGAGGAAAGTTCATAGCAATACAGGCATACCTCAAGAAACAAGAAAAAAGCCAAAAAAATAACCTAACTCTACACCTAAAGAAACTAGAAAAGGAAGAATGGGAGAACCCCAGAGTTAGTAGAAGGAAAGAAATCTTAAAAATTAGGGCAGAAATAAATGCAAAAGAAACAAAAGAGACCATAGCAAAAATCAACAAAGCCAAAAGCTGGTTCTTTGAAAGGATAAATAAAATTGACAAACCATTAGCCAGACTCATCAAGAAGCAAAGAGAAAAATCAAATCAATAAAATTAGAAATGAAAATGGAGAGATCACAACAGACAACACAGAAATACAAAGGATCATAAGAGACTACTATCAGCAGTTGTATGCCAATAAAATGGACAACGTGGAAGAAATGGACAAATTCTTAGAAAAGTACAATTTTCCAAAACTGAACCAGGAAGAAATAGAAAATCTTAACAGATCCATCACAAGCACAGAAATTGAAACTGCAATCAGAAATCTTCCAGCAAACAAAAGCCCAGGTCCAGACGGCTTCACAGCTGAATTCTACCAAAAATTTCGAGAAGAGCTAATACCTATCCTCCTCAAACTCTTCCAGAAATTGCAGAGGAAGGTAAACTTCCAAACTCATTCTATAAGGCCACCATCACCCTAATACCAAAACCTGACAAAGATGTCACAAAAAAAGAAAACTACAGGCCAATAGCACTGATGAACATAGATGCAAAAATCCTCAAAATTCTAGCAAGCAGAATCCGACAACACATTAAAAAGATCATACACCATGACCAGGTGGGCTTTATCCCAGGGATGCAAGGATTCTTCAGTATCCGCAAATCAATCAATGTAATTCACCACATTAACAAATTGAAAAATAAAAATCATATGATTATCTCAATAGATGCAGAGAAGGCCTTTGACAAAATTCAATATCCATTTATGATAAAAACTCTCCAGAAAGCAGGAATAGAAGGAACATACCTCAACATAATAAAAGCTATCTATGACAAACCCACAGCAAACATTATCCTCAATGGTGAAAAATTGAAAGCATTTCCCCTAAAGTCAGGAACAAGACAAGGGTGCCCACTTTCACCATTACTATTCAACATAGTTCTGGAAGTTTTGGCCACAGCAATCAGAGAAGAAAAAGAAATAAAAGGAATCCAAATTGGAAAAGAAGAAGTAAAACTTTCACTGTTTGCAGATGACATGATCCTCTACATAGAAAACCCTAAAGACTCCACCAGAAAATTACTAGACCTAATCAATGAATACAGTAAAGTTGCAGGATATAAAATCAACACATAGAAATCCATTGCATTCCTATACACAAATAATGAGAAAGTAGAAAAGAAATTAAGGAAACAATTCCATTCACCATTGCAACGAAAAGAATAAAATACTTAGGAATATATCTACCTAAAGAAACTAAAGACCTATATATAGAAAACTATAAAACACTGATGAAAGAAATCAAAGAGGACACTAACAGATGGAGAAATATACCATGTTCATGGATCGGAAGAATCAATATAGTGAAAATGAGTATACTACCCAAAGCAATTTAAAAATTCAATGCAGTCGCTGTAACGCTACCAGCCATATTTTTCACAGAACTAGAACAAATAATTTCAAGATTTGTATGGAAATACAAAAACCTCGAATAGCCAAAGCAATCTTGAGAAATAAGAATGGAACTGGAGGAATCAACTTGCCTGACTTCAGGCTCTACTACAAAGCCACAGTCATCAAAACAGTATGGTACTGGCACAAAGACAGACATATAGATCAATGGAACAAAATAGAAAGCCCAGAGATAAATCCACACACCTATGGACAACTTATCTTTGACAAAGGAGGCAAGAATATACAGTGGAGTAAAGACAATCTCTTTAACAAGTGGTGCTGGGAAAACTGGTTAACCACTTGTAAAAGAATGAAACTAGATCACTTTCTAACACCATACACAAAACTAAACTCAAAACGGATTAAAGATCTAAATGTAAGACCAGAAACTATAAAACTCCTAGAGGAGAACATAGGCAAAACACTCTCTGCCATAAATCACAGCAGGATCCTCTATGATCCACCTCCCAGAATTCTGGAAATAAAAGCAAAAATAAACAAATGGGATCTAATTAAAATTAAAAGCTTCTGCACAACAAAGGAAAATATAAGCAAGGTGAAAAGACAGCCTTCGGAATGGGAGAAAATAATAGCAAATGAAGCAACTGACAAACAACTAATCTCAAAAATATACAAGCAACTTATGCAGCTCAATTCCAGAAAAATAAACGACCCAATCAAAAAATGGGCCAAAGAACTAAATAGACATTTCTCCAGAGAAGACATACGGATGGCTAACAAACACATGAAAAGAATCTCAACATCAATCATTATCAGAGAAATGCAAATTAAGACCACAATGAGGTACCACTTCACACCAGTCAGAATGTCTGCGATCCAAAAATCTGCAAGCAATAAATGCTGGAGAGGGTGTGGAGAAAAGGGAACCCTCCTACACTGTTGGTGGGAATGCAAACTAGTACAGCCACTATGGAGAACAGTGTGGAGATTCCTTAAAAAATTGCAAATAGAACTACCTTATGACCCAGCAATCCCACTGCTGGGCATACACACCGAGCAAACCAGAATTGAAAGAGACACATGTACCCCAACGTTCATCACAGCACTGTTTATAATAGCCAGGACATGGAAACAACCTAGATGTCCATCAGCAGATGAATGGATAAGAAAGCTGTGGTACATATACACAATGGAGTATTACTCAGCTGTTAAAAAAGAATACATTTGAATCAGTTCTGATGAGATGGATGAAACTGGAACCGATCATACAGAGTGAAGTAAGCCAGAAAGAAAAACACCAATACAGTATACTAACACATATATATGGAATTTAGAAAGATGGCAATGACGACCCTGTATGCAAGACAGCAAAAAAGGCACAGATGTGTATAACGGACTTTTGGACTCAGAGGGAGAGGGAGAGGGTGGGATGATTTGGGAGAATGACATTGTAACATGTATACTATCATGTAAGAATCGAATCGCCAGTCTATGTCTGACGCAGGATACAGCATCCTTGGGGCTGGTGCATGGGGATGACCCAGAGAGATGTTATGCAGAGGGAGGTGGGAGGGGAGTTCATGTTTGGGAATGCATGTAAGAATTAAAGATTTTAAAGTTAAAAAAATAAATAAAATAAAATAAATAAAAAATAAATAAAATAAAGAGCTGTGAAATCCAATAAATAAATAAATAAAAATTTAAAAAACAAACAAACAAACAAAAAACAAAAAACTCAACATTCAGAAAACGAAGATCATGGCATCTGGTCCCATCACTTCATGGGAAATAGATGGGGAAACAGTGGAAACAGTGTCAGACTTTTTTTGGGGGGGCTCCAAAATCACTGCAGATGGTGATAGCAGCCATGAAATTAAAAGACACTTACTTCTTGGAAGAAAAGTTGTGACCAACCTAGATAGCATATTCAAAAGCAGAGACATTTCTTTGCCGACTAAGGTCCATCTAGTCAAGTCTATGGTTTTTCCAGTGGTCACGTATGGATGTGAGAGTTGAATTGTGAAGAAAGCTGAGCGCTGAAGAATTGATGCTTTTGAGCTGTGGTGTTGGAGAAGACTCTTGAGAGTCCCTTGGACTGCAAGGAGATCCAACCAGTCCATTCTGAAGGAGATTAGCCCTGGGATTTCTTTGGAAGGACTGATGCTGAAGCTGAAACTCCAGTACTTTGGCCACCTCAGGGGAAGAGTTGACTCATTGGAAAAGACCCTGATGCTGGGAGGGATTGAGGGCAGGAGGAGAAGGGAACGACAGAGGATGAGATGGCTGGATGGCATCACCTACTCGTTGGACTTGAGTCTGAGTGAACTCCAGGAGTTGGTGATGAACAGGGAGGCCTGGCATTCTGCTATTTATGGGGTTGCAAAGAGTTGGACACGACTGAGCAACTGAACTGAACTGAACTGATACTATATATAACTTACATCCCAATTTTAAAAATTAAGACAGATAACAAGTCTATTTAATCAAAGAGAAAATTTTGGTAAATATTGAATCCATCCTAAATATCTATATTTGTTACAGTTTCTTCAATACTTTGTGTTTTACTGAATCAATGTTTATTGGAATTGTCCCCAAACAAATAGCACCATCAGTTCAACAAAGTTCGTCATGATAGAGTACCATATACGTATTTGGATCCTCCAAATTTTAAAAGGCATTTTCCGTCATTCACAAAATAGTTTACAATATGTTAACAAGTTATTTCACCTGTTGCTTTTCTTCTCACCCAGAGAGATTTTATCTGTGTACATCATATCTCTGTTTTTCAGTTATAAAATAAATTTTCCTGGATGAGAACACTTTTATTAAATTACATGAAAATATCATGTAGATATTTGGTTGAAAGGAGAACTCCTTTTCCTGTAAAATAATGCAAAGTGGTTTTGTTGTTGTTGTTGTTAAAATTGTTTTATTGGAAAACAAAGTGATGATATGGGACACCATTAAGAATATACATTCCAAAAGACAGTTAACAAAATAAATCAATGATGTCTCTTGCTTTATGTCTGCCCCATTGATTACATATTTTAGAGTAAGAATTGTTTAAGTTTGTACCTAAAAGAGAATGGAAACGCTGAGAAATACAATTATCTCAGATTTTTTTCAATACAGTTTCAGAAGCTAATTTTCTAGACAACAATTTACCTAAAGGATTTTTTTTTTTTTTAGCATATGTACTTGACTAGAGCTTGAATTTAGATGCCATCTGCCAAGAAAGGACTGAATTTCTTTGGCAAGGAAGAATATCTGAGAAAAGCTTTCAGAGAGGAACCATTGGGAAACACATGTGCATGCATGAGATTTTTAGTTTTAGTTAAAAACAAAGCTGTCTCTAGACATTCCTACTTATAAAATATTTCTATTTTGTAAGAGAAAATATTTCTCTTTTGTAAGGAAAAAGTGGACTTGGAGGTTGAAGACTGGGCAGGATAATAAAAGGAAGACGATGAAGTGAACTTTGGATCTTCATTCTGATTCTTCTGCATGCTTAAAAGCAGGAACAAACAAAGCCAAGTAACAAAGGACTTGTTTTATTCTGAGGTATGCTGCCATAAAATCATAAGCAAAAATACAGCAATATAACATCAGGTGCTGCTACAGAAATAAGGCTATATTCACTTATCTCTATGGTGAATAAGAAGGTACTGAGAAATTCTTTCTAGCTATCCTGAGCACAAATGAAGCAAAGCATACTGGAAGCTATTTGGTTTTTTCAAAAATGTTTTATTGTATTTTAATTAAATGATGTATTTATTGTAATTATTGCAACCATGCAAAAATGTATAAATAATCACTGATGCACTCCGTACCCTCCTGAGGTAAGTTAAAGTGAGCCTAGTGTCCTAGGTTGAATTCTCCCAAAAGCATAGGCTGAAACAACAATTTGGATGGATGTGATTTACTGAGGATTTACACCCAGGAAAAACCAGTAAGGAAATGGAGAAAAGAGGATAAAAATAGGGAAAGAGCCAGGCAAAGGTATAATTTCAGAAGTCCCAAACTCCATCTGCTCTCACATAAAGCTCTGGAGTATAAATTATGCCTTGAGAGTTTGTCTGCCTGCAGGCAAAGGCTTTGTACTCAGCCCAGTACAAAAGTCCATGGGAGAGGGGATGGGGAGGAATAGTTGTAACTCCCAAGTATTTCCAACTCCCTTAAGAATGAGTTAGTCCCCTGCCCAAAGCAAGTTTTCAATGTCACTGGTAAGTCTTAGCAGCAAAACATGCCAAAGCTGGGATGGATACACAGAGCTGAAACAACGACCAGGGCATGCACATGGGGAATGGACATTGCCTTCCATATCTTTCTCCATATGTATGTATATACACAGATCTGGAGAAGGGCATGGCAACCCACTCCAGTATTCTAACCTGGAGAATCCCATGGACAGAGAAACCTGGCGGGCTACAGTCCATGGGTTTGCAAAGAATCAGACATGACTGAACAACCAAGCACAGCACAGTATATACACACATATACTTTCAAATATATGTATGTATATATATATATATATATACACTTATATTTTAAAAATATTTGTGTGTGCATACATGACCATGCACATTTGTGCTTTTGTTAAGAAATGAAATATACTATTCACTATTCCTCAACCCATTTACTCACTAGCTAATGCAAAAGAACAGATAATTGTCCAGTTCAATAGATATAACACTAATTTGTTTATTAATCAGTTCAGTTCAGTTGCTTAGTCATGTCTGACTCTTTGAGACCCCATGGACTGCAGCATGCCAGGCTTCCCTGTCCATCACCAACTCCTGGAGTTTACTCAAACTCATGTCCATTGAGTCAGTGATGCCATCCTACCATCTCATCCTCTGTTGTCCCCTTCTCCTCTTGCCTTCAGTCTTTTCCAGCATCAGAGTCTTTTCCAATGAATCAGTTCTTCCCATCAGGTGGCCAAAGTATTGGAGTTTCAGCTTCAGCATCAGTCCTTCCAATGAATATTCAGGACTGAATTCCTTTAGGATTGACTGGTGGGATCTCCTTGCTGCCCAAGCGACTCTCAAGAGTCTTCTCCAACACAAGACTTCAAAGGCATCAATACTTCAGCACTCAGCTTTCTTTATTTTCCAACTCTCACATCCATACATAACTACTGGAAAAACCATAGCTTTGACTAGACAGCAATTAATGAATATAATTAGTCCAACCATGCCCTAAATAATGGACATTTAGTTTTGCTAAGGGCTTCCCTGGTAGTTCCGTTGGTGAAGAACCTGCCTGCAATACAGGAGATGCAGGTTCAATTCCTGGGTTGGGAAGATCCCCTGGAGGAGGGCATGGCAACCCACTCCAGTATTCTTGCCTGGAGAATCCCCATGGACAAGAGGAGCCTGGTGGGCTATAGTCCATGGGGTCTCAAAGAGTTGGGCATGACTGAATGACTAAGCACACAGTCACTTATTTGGAGGAACTGAGATTACAGAGATAGGAATAGTGAATCACTATCAATATGTTTTAAATATCAAGAAAAATAAAAATAGCTTATTAATAAATCTTTTTCAAATGTTTTAATATAATACACAATGGCTCTCAAATCCTAAGAAACAGTTAAGGGATTTTTCTTTTTTAAAATGAATTTCAGAATTGATTGAAAATCATTTTTACCCATCTAGAAAATAATTTGAAGATGATTAAGGATTAGTGTGTGGCCTCAAGAGCAAATGACACTTTTTTCCAGAGACTTGCCTTTGAATAGCTTCCTATGTAATAAGGTGATCAATTTTTTGACTGAATACACTCAAACCATGTATTTGGTTTGGGGTCTTGTACTAAATATTTAACTGTGAATGAGAAAAGTTTTTAATATTCTGGTGATCAAATACTGAGCTGGAGCTGTTTACTGAGTTTTTGTTTCATATAAACATTCAATGTTATCAAATTTAGGTAGAATTGATTTTGTTTTTTTTGCTACATTGCAAATAGCAACAGCCTCACAGAAGAATCCATTTTATTTACATGACATAGAATATGGTGTTTTCACATTTTGAACCTTTTTTCCAGGCAAGAAATGGGCATAATAAAAATATCAGTTAATGAAACCCCTGGGTCACCAACCACCATCTTAATTTAAGACAGTAAAAAATTCAAATATTCCCATTTTACACTCTTTAAAAATTGTCATTTTTGTAATAACCCATTGCTTGCTATAAATGAATCTAATTTTTATTATTCCAGATGATACAATGTTTCTTGTCTATTGGTTTTTCTCACTCTGTATTTTCTTCATGTTCTCCTCTGTCTCCTTAAAATTCATTGTGAGGTTCAGACTTTTGTAAACAGAACTACACCCCATGGAGATTTCATTCAGATCTCTAACACTCTTCAATTTCTATTACTTTATTAATTACAAAATTAATGAATAAAGTAACCCAAGAGTACTATAGTTCTTGGGCTTCCCTGGTGGCTCAGAAGAATCCACTTGCCAATGTCGATCAATGCCAGAGATGTGGATCTGATCCTTGAGTTGGGCAGATTCTCTGTAGAAAAAAATGGCAACCCACTCCAGTATTTTTGCTCGGAAAACCCCATAGACAGTGGAACCTGTCAGGCTGCAGGCCACGGGGTCACAGAGTCAGACACAACTTAGCAACTAAACAACCTTACTATTACGTTCAATACTGTGTTCTTGAAAATACTAACAAGATTTAAGGGAAAAGTATAATCTATAGCAAGCCATATTCAGTTACTAAATAGCATAAAATTGAAGGTTGTTATGATTATCTTAATATAATCACAGAGCCTAATTCAGCATTTGTGCTCTCAAAAACTGTACTGAACAAATAAATGAAGTCATTAAACAGTTCCTGCAACTATTTCTTGAACAACATTGATTTTAGTCTGTGCTATTTGGTAACAAAAACTGTACTGAAAACAAATGAAAAGCCTTTTGTGTAACACAAAAGGATACTCTAAGCAATCTGAATTATTAAGATTTTCCTGTATATAAGAAGCTTACCAACCATTTAAAACAGTTCTAAAAGCTTTGAAATTGAGAGTTTCAGTCATATCATACAGACTTCACTAGATATTCCACTTTGATTATGGCCATATTGAAATTGTATTTATGAAAGTGAAAGTTGCTTAGTCGTGGCGGATCAAACCCAGGTCTCCCTCATTGCAGGTGGATTCTTTACCAGCTGAGCCACAAGGGAAGCCCAAGAATACTGGAGTGGGTAACCTATCCCTTCTCCAGCAGATCTTTCCAAAAACATTTAGTTTGGAACATTAAATAAGTCTTAAACACAGTCACTTGTTTAAACTAAATATTTGTCCTGATAAGATAGAAAATTGAAAGACTGTATTTAGATATGTAATGTCCATTTCATATAGGATGGTGTCACTCTTAGTGCTTAGGTTTAGTGGCATTACAAAGATGAGAAGTATGAGCCAGATATAGTACAGGCAATCTTAAACCAAAATTTTGTCATCTGTAATAATTAGTAATTTTTTTCCCTTGACTTAGTCAAAATCCTTCAAGTGCTAGTAACAGAAGCCTACTTAAAGGAACCTATGATTTTTTTTTTTTCTAAAGGAGATTTCCTAGACTGCTGAAATACTTTAGGGTCTCCAAAGGCAGGTATTTTCCTAGAACCTCACAGAGGACTAGAACTAATAATAGAAAAGACATCAACCACCTATTTGAATTCTTGGTCAAAATTCAGCAGAGATACCCCCTTTGAAAGAGTCCTCAAGTATTTCCTTTTATGAAGGAGAGAATTGTAAAAAAAAGACAACTTTCCCAGAAATTTTTCAACAGAGATTGTTTTATTGTCTTCTCAGAATTACATCACATAATAAATAATATTTGCAAAGAAAACAACTACACACTGGGAAGAAGACCTTCCATCCCCCAATTTTTCGCATCCTGATCACTGGGCACAAAAGCGTTTTGCATGATAGGAATAGCAATAAACTTCCTTAGATATTCTCAACAGGCATCAAATGAGTGGCCCAAACTTCAGGTCTCAAGCCTCTTTTCTCCAGATGATGGTGCCTCCAACCAACAAATATCAAGGGGGAACTCCACACATCATCCTCCTTGTCTCCTCACACTCATATCCGTCTCTTCCTGGACAATCTCAGTAGCTGTTTATCTTGTTTTTGTCAGGCACTGGAAGAGAGCATTCCATGGCTTAGATTTTGGTCCTCATCTCCTTTCTGTCTACTCACACTGCCTGGGGGAGTCTCATCCAGTCAGGGAGATCCACATCTGGTTACAATGTAGCAGGGTGTGAGAAAGATTTTCCTCCCCTGATAACAGGAAAGGGAAAAAAAAAAGATAAACTAAAGTTACAGGTTTTTAAAATAAAACTTCAAAAAAATGTGGACTCAAATTCCAGAGGGACGTGAAATCATCATAGGTGAGCCAAGGGTCACAAAATTTTGTTTCTAGAAACAAGTGCAGGCACAAAAGCAATGAATTTATCACAATGAGAAGTACTCGAATAGTGGTTTCCTTTCTGGCTGAAAGGGTTTGTCTGAAAAGAATCACACGGGGTAATAGATATGTTCTGTGCTGTGATCTGGGTGATGGCTATACTAGTGTATACAACTGTCCCACCTCATTGCATATTGAACTGTATTTTTGAGATCCATGTGTTACATTTCACAGTTGAGAGGAAAAGGATGAGGTGAGGGTGGTGGGGCACAGTGGATACCTGAAACAAAGATAGCAGAATGATGCTGGTGGTTAGTGAAGCTTGGTGCTGAGTGTTTAAGGATTTGACACACTGTTTTCTATACTTGTGTGATTAAAACTTTCCACGATGAAAAATATATTTTTTTAAATATCATATTATGTCACAATGGTGTGGTCACTCACCTAGAGCCAGACATTCTGGAATGTGAGGTCAAGTGGGCCTCAGGAAGCATCACTATGAACAAAGCTAGTGGAGGTAATGGAATTCCAGTTGAGCTATTTCAAATTCTAAAAGATGATGCTAGAAAGTGCTGCACTCAATATGCCAGCAAATTTGGAAAACTCAGCAGTGGCCACAGGACTGGAAAAGGTCAGCTTTCATTCTAATCCCTAAGACAGGCAATGCCAAAGAATGTTCAAACCACTGCACAATTGCACTCATCTCACAGGCTAGTAAAGTAATACTCAAAATTCTCCAAGCCAGGCTTCAGCAATAAATGAACTATGAACTTCCAGGTGTTCAAGCCAGATTTAGAAAAGGCAGAGGAAACAGAGTTCAAATTGCCAACATCTGCTGGATCATCAAAAAAGCAAGAGAGTTCCAGAAAAACATCTATTTCTCCTTTATTGACTATGCCAAACCTTTGACTCTGTAGATCACAATAAACTGTGAAAAATTCTGACAGAGATGGGAATACCAGACTACATGACCTGTCTCTTGAGAAATCTGTATGCAGGTCAAGAAGCAACAGATAGAACTGGACATGAAACAATAGACTGGTTCCAAATCAGCAAAAGAGTATGTCAACGCTGTATATTGTCACCCTGCTTATTTAACTTATATGCAGAGTACATCATGAGAAATGCTGGACTGGATGAAGCACAAGCTGGAATCAAGATTGCTGGGAGAAGTATCAATAACCTCATATATACAGATGACACTACTCTTAAGAAGAACTAAAGAGCCTCTTGTTGAAAGTGAAAGAGGAGAGTGAAAAAGCTTAAAGCTCAACATTCAGAAAATGAAGATCATGGCATCTGGTCCCATCACTTCATGGCAAATAGTGGGGAAAGAGTGGCTGACTTTATTTTGGGGGGGCTCCAAAATCACTGTAGATGGTGACTGCAGCCATGAAATTAAAACACGCTTACTCCTTGGAAAGAAGGTTATGACCAACTTAGACAGCATATTAAAAAGCAGAGACATTACTTTGCCAAAAAAGTCTGTCTAGTCAAGGCTATCGTTTTCCAGTAGTCATGTATGGATGTGAGAGTTGGACTATAAAGAAAGTTGAGCACTGAAGAATCAATGCTTTTGAACTGTGGTGTTGGATAAGACTCTTGTGAGTCTGTTGGACTGCAAGAAGATTCAACCAGTCCATCCTAAAGAAGATCAGTCCTGATTGTTCATTGGAAGGACTGATGTTGGAGCTGAAACTCCAATACTTTGGCCACCTGATGCAAAGAGCTGACTCATTTGAAAAGACGCTGATGCTGGGAAATACTGAAGGCAGGAGGAGATGGGGATGACAGAGGATGAGATGGTTGGATGGCACAGGACTCAATGGGGATGAATTTGAGTAGACTCCGGGGGTTGGTGATGAACAGGAAAGCCTGACGTGCTGCAGTCTATGGGGTCACAAAGAGTCGGACACGACTGAGTGACTGAACTGAACTGAATGTCTCACCTCCCTTTGAAACCCTCCAAAGTCTTCTCTCCATCTCATTAAGGGTAAAAATCAAGTCCTTACAATGGCCTATAAATCTCTATACATCTCTGCAAGAACAGGCCTCCCTTGTCACCTCTCTTTACCTCAACCCTTATTAAACTCTCTCTCACCCCACTATAGCTACTTACTACAGCCACTCCTGGATATTAATAAGTTTTGAAGATGCTGGGCATGTACTCACAGTTACCTCTCTATATTGGTTATTCCCTCTGCCTGTTGCTCCCTCTCCCCACATATAACCCTGGTCGATTCCCTTCTCTTCTTGCCTTCAATCTTTCCCAGCATCAGGGTCTTTTCCAGTGAGTCGGCTCTTCCCATCAGGTGGCCAAAGGATTGGAGCTTCTGCTTCAGTGTCAGTCTTGCTAGTGAATATTCAGGGCTGATTTCTGTTATGAAAGTGAAAGTTGCTCAGTCGTGTCCAACTCTTTGCGACACCATGGACTATACAGTCCATGGAATTCTGCAGGCCAGAATACTGGAGTGGGTAGCCTATTCCTTCTCCAGTCAGTCTTCCCAACCCAGGAATCAAACATGGGTCTCCTGCCTTGCAGGCAGATTCTTTACCAACTGAGCTATGAGGGAACTGGTTTAATCTCTTTCCTGTCCAAGGGATTCTCAACAGTTCTCTCTAGCACCACAGTTCAAAAGCATCAGTTCTTTGACAGCCTTCTTTATGGTCCAACTGTCACATCCATACATTACTACTGGAAAAATCATAGCTTTAACTGCACAGACCTTTGTTTGCAAAGTGATGTCTCTGCCTTTTAATATGCTGTCTAGGTTTGTCATAGCTTTTCTTCCAAGGAGCAAGTGTCTTTTAATTTTGTGGCTGCAGTCACTGTCTACAGTGATTTTGGAGCTGAAGAAAATAAAATCTGTCACTGTTTCCATTTTTCCCCATCTATTTTCCATGAAATGATGGGACCAGCTGCCATGATCTCTTTTTTTTTGGGGGGGGGGATGTTGAGCTTTAAGCCAGCCTTTAAACTCTCACTTTCTCAATTAAACCTACCTTAGTATCTATAAAGTGCAAAACCAACCCTTCTCCTCCCTTTGACTTTTTTCCAAAGTATTTGTCATCTTTTAATGCACATATGCTTTACATATTTTTTTTTCTCTCTGCCTCCTCTTGATTGTAAGTTCTGTGGAGTAGGGTGAAGCAAGAGAGAAATCTATGACACTTTTTTTTTACTATCATTTCCCAATTACCTAGAACAATATAATGCACATAATTGGTGTTCCAGAAATATTTGGTGAATGAATAAATAATTTTTCAACCTTATTTTGTGAAATTTTCTTCCATGATAAGCAATGAAAGTTTCCTACCCTCCATTTTTGGAGAGCTTACAAAAGGTGGCTCCTCCAGCCTCAAGATTTGTGGCCACGATCTGGACCATCCTCCTGAGAGCCTATTACTTCAGTACTGTCAATTCTGACATTTATTTAACTTTTCTTTGTTACTTAGGCATTGAGAGAGCTTATAGAAATATTATAAAATATCAAGCATAAAGATATCTTCATGACAGAAGAAACTATAAAGAATTTTAAAATAGTTATGCTTTTTTTTCTCATCTTGTATATTAGCCAAGTTTCTTTAGAGAAATAGAACCAAACAGATGTGTGTATCTCTAACTCTATCTACCATCTATCAATCATCTATTGAGAGACTTATTTTAAGGAACTAGCTCATGCCGTTTTTGAGACTTAGTTAAGTCCAAAATATACAGAGTAGTCCAGCAGACTGGAGACTTGGGGAAGACTTGCAATCTGAGCCAGTTTAATTCTTAGGTCAGCCAGAAGAATCTAGAGGGGTCAAGGAAAATTTCTTCCTCCCCAACAGTGGCATAAACTTTCCAAACTTTAATCAGTTGCTCTACTGCCAGACACTCCTAGTGATAGTTTAACTCAGATAGTTTTCCTCAGAGAAGCAAAAGTTTTTATTTATGTATCCCTGTTGCTCTTTTTCCCTTCTCTCTCTTTTTCATGGTCTCAATCTTTTCTGGCTTCTTGCTCTCTCTGGTTCTTACTCTGACTATTGCTAACTTGTTTTTGTTCATATTTGCTGCATTTACATATCACCATTTCTCTTCCCAAGACCCAATTTCTCTGCTTTCCCTTCAAATATACAAGGTATGCTGTGTCTGACCAGCCTCAACCTTCAATATCCTCACTATAGCTGACTTTCTATGTTCTTTGTCTCTGAATACAGAGTGCCTGATGAACTATGGAATGAGGTTCGTGACATTGTGCAGGAGACAGGGATCAAGACCATCCCCGTGGAAAAGAAATGCAAAAATCAAAATGGCTGTCTGGGGAGGCCTTACAAATAGCTGTGAAAAGAAGAGAGGTGGAAAAAAAAAAGGAGAAAAGGAAAGATATAAGCATCTGAATGCAGAGTTCCAAAGAATAGCAAGAAGAGATAAGAAAGCCTGCCTCAGCAATCAATGCAAAGAAATAGAGGAAACTGACAGAATGGGAAAGACTAGAGATCTCTTCAAGAAAATTAGAGATACCAGCGGAACATTTCATGCAAAGATGGGCACAATAAAGGACAGAAATGGTATGGACCTAACAGAAGCAGAAGATATTAAGAAGAGGTGGCAAGAATACATGGAAGAACAGTACAAAAAAGATCTTCACGACCCAGATAATCATGATAATATGATCACTAATCTAGAGCCAGACATCCTGGAATGTGAAGTCAAGTGGGCCTTAGAACAAAGCTAGTGGAGGTGATGGAATTCCAGTTGAGCTGTTTCAAATCCTGAAAGGTGATGCTGTGAAAGTGCTGTACTCAATATGCCAGCAAATTTGGAAAACTCAGCAGTGGTCACAGGACTGGAAAAGGTCAGTTTTCATTCCAATTCCAAAGAAAGGCAATGCTAAAGAATGCTCAAACTACTGCACAATTGCACTCATCTCACATGCTAGTAAAGTAATTCTCAAAATTCTCCAAGCCAGGCTTCAGTAATACATGAACCATGAACTCCCTGATGTTCAAGCTGGTTTTACAAAAGGCAGAGGAACCAGAGATCAAATTGCCAACATCTGCTGGATCATGGAAAAAGCAAGAGAGTTCCAGAAAAACATCTATTTCTGCTTTATTGACTATGCCAAAGCCTTTGACTGTGTGGATCACAATAAACTGTGGAAATTCTGAAAGAGATGGGAATCCCAGACCACCTGACCTGCCTCTTGAGAAATCTGTATGCAGGTCAGGAAGTAACAGTTAGAACTGGACATGGAGAAACAGAATGGTTCCAAACAGGAAAAGGAGTACATCAAGGCTGTATATTGTCACCCTGCTTATTTAACTTCTATGCAGAGTACATCATGAGAAACTCTGGACTGGAAGAAGCACAAGCTGGAATCAAGATTGCTGGGAGAAATATCAGTAACCTCAGATATGCAGATGACACCACCCTTATGGCAGAAAGTGAAGAGGAGCTAAAAGCCTCTTGATGAAAGTGAAAGAGGAGAGTGAAAAAGTTGGCTTAAAGCTCAACATTCAGAAAACAAAGATCATGGCACCCAGTCCTATCACTTCATGGGAAATTGATGGGAAACAGTGGAAACAGTGTCAGATTTTATTTTGCAGGGCTCCAAAATCACTGCAGATGATGACTGCAGCCATGAAATTAAAAGATGCTTACTCCTTGGAAGAAAAGTTATGACCAACCTAGATAGCATATTCAAAAGCAGAGACATTACTTTGCCAACTAAGGTCCGTCTAGTCAAGGCTATGGTATTTCCTGTGGTCATGTATCGATGTGAGAGTTGGACTGTGAAGAAGGCAGAGCGCCGAAGAATTGATGCTTTTGAACTGTGGTGTTGGAGAAGACTCTTGAGAGTCCCTTGGGCTTCAAGGAGATCCAACCAGTCCATTCTGAAGATCAGCCCTGGGATTTCTTTGGAAAAAATAATGCTAAAGCTGAAACTCCAGTACTTTGGCCACCTCATGGGAAGAGTTGACTCATTGGAAAAGACTCTGATGCTAGGAGGGATTGGGGGCAGGAGGAGAAGGGGATGACAGAGGATGAGATGGATGGATGGCATCACCAACTCGATGGACGTGAGTCTGAGTGAACTCCGGGAGATGGTGATGGACAGGGAGGCCTGGCGTGCTGCGATTCATGGGGTTTCAAAGAGTCGGACACGACTGAGTGACTGAACTGAACTGAACTGAGGGAGCACTCAAACTGGTTCAACTTGGTCATGTTTTACAATTGTATTATTGTTGTTCAGTTGCTAAGTCATGCCCAACCCCATGGACTGCAGTATACTAGGCTTCCCAATCCTTCACCATCTCCTGGAGTTTTCTCAAACTCATGTCTATTGAGACAGTGATGCTATCTCACCATTTCATCCTCTGTCATCCCTTTCTCTTGCTTTCTATCTTCAGACCAACATCAGGGTCTATTTCAATGGGTTGACTCTTCACAGGTGGCCAAAGTATTGGAGCTTCAACACGAGTCCTTCCAATGAATACTTGGACAAATTGTTCCTATGTCTTTGGCCAAAAGGATCAGTGATGTGCAGCCTACTGTCTGCTTGATGGGGCTTTGGATGTAGTCTGAGACAGGACTGGGACAGATTGTTAAGAATGTTTCTGCAGAAAGAGAAACTGTTAAGTTGAGAAATATCTACTAATAAGAACATACTGTGTTTAACATGGGGAACTCTACTCAGTACTCTGTAATGGCCTATATGGAAATAGAATCTAAAAAAGAATGGATATGTGCTTATGTATAACTGATTCACTTTGATGTATATCTAAAACTAACTCAACATTATAAATCAACTCCACATCAATAAACATTAATTTTAAAATGTTGAATATTAAAGAAATAAAAGTTTGTATTGTTAAAATTAGACAGAAAAAATCTGATTCCAGCACTTCCTGCCACCTGACTTGCCTTATTGAGGCTCAGTTTCCTCATCTGTGGGCTTCCCTTGTGGCTCAGCTGATAAAGAATCTGCCTGCAATGATGGAGACCTGGTTTCGATCCCTGGGTTGGGAAGAGCCCCTGGAGAAGGGAAAGGCTACCCACTCCAGTATTCTGGCCTGGAGAATTCCATGGACTGTATAGTCCATGGGGTCATAGATAGTGGGACACAACTGAGTGACTTGCACTTTCCTCATCCGTGTAATATACATTGGTGTGAGGCCTGAATGAGAGAATGTAATCAAAACCCTTAACAGAAAGCCTGGCACAGAGGAAATGCTACCGTGCCTCCCAGGAATTTCAATTTCACATTTGCTTCACAAATAAACAAAATCATTCTTTTCTATAACACTCATTTGTCACTTTTTCTTGGGTTATAAATAAAATCTTCTAATTGTTGCTTAAAAAAATAAGTATCTATTAAAGTACTTTTGACTTTGCTTGAGGGTTTAAGAATTTAATACAGCACTTAACATACAGTAAGTCTTCTACATAAGAATGAGTTCCATTCTGAGAGTGCATTCATAAGTCTAATTTGTTTGTAAGTTAAATAAATTTATTCTAGGTACCTAACTAACACAATCGGCTATATAGTCCTGTACTCTTAATAGGTTAATAGGAGGTTTATAATACTTTTCACACAGATAATACAAAAAAAAAATAAAGAAAACATTTTTAATCTAGCAGTACACAGTTCTTTGAAAAGTCCAGTAGTACAGTACAACAGCTGGCATACCTGGGCTGGCATCTAGTGAACAGGCAAGAAGAGTTACTGACTGGAAGAGGGATAAGAGGTGGGAGTCGACAGAGCTGAAAGATTGTCAGAGATAGGAGACAGAGGGCAAGCTGCAATCTCACTCACACCCAACACTGACGGAATGCACTTTCACATCTTTGCCAAGTCGCTTCAGTCATGTCCAACTCTTTGAGACCCCATGGACTGTAGACCGCCAGGCCCCTCTGTCCATGGGGTTCTCCAGGCATGAAATCTGGAGTGAGTTGCCATTTACTTCTCCATTCACATCTTTAACAGTTCACAATTTTTAAAATAAAATTGTTCACAATTCTTAAAGTAAAAAAGTTCACAATTTTACAAAAAGTACCTGGATGTAAGTTACTTACTGTAAAGTTAGAGCACATTCAATTAAAAAAATCAGGAAAATAGGATATTTTTAATAAAAAATATATACAAAGAAGGGCACAAGTATGCGCATGAAAAATACTCCATAAGTAATGGCTTTCATTTTCCCATTAATGTGTTACTTAAAATTATTTTTGTTGTATTGGGCCTTACATTTTATTCCTTTATCTATTCTCATAGACTTGACTACTATCAAAAAAGACAAAACAATAACAACAGAAATGTTTTTGCTCTATTAAGTCATTGGTGCATTATTATAATATTAATATTATAATATAATATATATTAATATATATTGAATATATATTAATATATTGAATACAATATATTATATATTATATACATTAAATATACAAATATACATTCAAAAAAGACAAACAAAACAATAACAACAGAAATGTTTTTGCTCTATTAAGTCATTGGTACATTATTATAATATTTTATATATAATATATTAATATATATAATATTTATATATAATATGATATAATATATATTACATATTATGTTAATATATATTGAATATATATTATATACATTAAATATACAAATATGCATTCAAAAAAGACAAAACAATAACAACAGAAATGTTTTTGCTCTATTAAGTCATTGGTACATTATTAAAATATTAATATTATAATGTATATAATAGATAATATATTCAAAATATTGAATTTTTTTCAATATTCTGATTTTTTTCAATGTTCAATTTTCTGATTTTTTTAAGTGAATGTGCTCTAACTTTACCAAGATCTTTGACCTCAATTTTAAGGTCTGATGATCAGAAGGGCAAAGAATATCTTTTGCATATAAATGTATCATTTTCAAGAGGAATAATAATTTATATTATATTTCTAGTCACTCCTCTTGTTGATGTCTAGAATATATTTATTTGACTTTTGTTCTACCATGTGTAAGGCACAATGCAAAGGCTTTTTCATGTATGGTCTTATTAAATTCTACCCTGGAAAACCTGAGCTAATATGAAGATTAAAGAAATTTAATAACTGTCTGACATTATATAATTAGAAAGGATTAAGGTAAAAATTAAACCCAAGTCTTTTGACTTCATGGGCTGAGGTCTCCATTAATAAACTTTATTGCTTCTTAAGTACTTTGTTAAGTGGCATTGCTTTAAACACTTAAGGTTTCTTAGTTTACTACTAAACATTTTGAGTGTGTGTGCCAGAAAATAAGGTAGTGATTAAATTATAGGGGAGTCAGTACAAAAGGACACAGGAGCTGGTTTTCAGTGGCCAAATCTGAGAAAATTTGAGCATCAAAGAAAATAATGATAGTAAAGATTAGAAGCCATTGAGTACAATAAGAATTATTTTAGTGAGTCAATGGTAATACAATTAATGAGTAAATAATAGAGAAGGAAAACTTTTCTTAGATTAGAAAGCCAAGTAATACGTGTGAAAAGAATGGCAAAATTAGAAAAGAACCAATGATAGTCATCAGAAAACTTACATCTTTAGGCAAGAATTATCAATAGATACTAAAACTAGGGGGAGATGGGACTTCCCTGGTGGTCCAGCAGTTAAGAATCAGCCTTGAAATGCACGGGACACAGATTTAATCCATGGTCAGGGCACTAAGGCCCACACATGCGGCAGAGCCCACATTCTGCAGAGTCCGTGTGATGAATATCCAGGGTGCTGCCACTAAGATCTGATTCAGCCAAATAAATAAATGTTTAAAAAAAAAAAAAAAAACAGTGGGAGAAAGTTCAGGGAATAATAGGATATTTACATTGTCTTAACATATTTCCCTCCAAATTACTTCTCAATTACAAAGAGAAAGATGATGATTTGGAAATGGATGAAACTGGCAAATACCTTCTTACCCAAGTGATGAAGATAAATGACACTGTAGTGAAACAAATTGATATCACACACCTGTTGATAGATTCACTGAGAACACAGCATCACTTCCGTGGTGCTCCTGTCAAACACATAAACTGAATCTAATTGTGAGTAAACCTGGATACATTTAAACTGAGAGAATTTCCACAAAATAATGGGCCTATTACCCTTTAAAGGTGTCAAATGTCATAAAAGAGAAAGATGAGATATGACATTAGAATGGAATATTTGAGCTGGAAATTTTTATCCTATAAAGGATAAGTTTGGGACTGTGCAGTGCTTAGAATTTCAGTCGTGTCTGACTCTTTGTGACCCCAGGGACTGTAGCCCACCAGGCTCCTCTGTCCATGTAAATTCTCCAGGCAAGAATATTGGAGTGGTTTGCCATGCCCTCATCTAGGGGATCTTCCCAACCCAAGGACTGAACTTAGGTCTCCTAAGTGCAGGCTGATTCTTTATCATCTGGGTCACCACAGAAGCTCAGGAATACTGGAGTGGGTAGGCTATCCCTTCAACAGGGGAACGTTCTGATGCAGGAATGGAACCAGGGTCTCCTGCATTGCAGGCAGATTCTTTACCAGTTGAGCTACCAAGGAACAATTGATAAAATTTCAGTAGGTCAGTAAAATAAGTAATAATGTGGAATAAAGATTAATTTCCTGATTTATATATTTTTTTCTGGTTAAATGGAGAAGGACTCTAGTATGAGAAATCATGGACAGAGGACATGGGATCGCAATCCCACTTCTCATAGTATGTCAATGTTCATTCACTGACCTAGATGTCCATCAGCATGGACAGTATTACTCAGCCCATTTGAATCAGTTCTGGATGAAACTGAGCCGATTATACTATAGCACAATGACAATGATGTGTATAATGGACTTTTGACACATGATTTGGGAGAATGATCATATTGAATAGTCTATGTCTGATGCAGGATGCAGGTTTCTGGGGACTGGATTGGAAAACATTCAGGAAAATCCACACTGACATATCAGGTTAAAAGTTCTGAAGCTAGATATGAGAACATTATGTTTGAACACTTTGTCTGTATAATGGTAATTTTATGTCATTGAATGGAAGCTCATCAGAGCAAGGTCATTGATTGCAGTGACTAAATATCAACTGCAGGTTTCTGACTGGATGTTTTTTTCTTTAGGAAACACACTGACATATCTAAAAAGTGATAGAACATTATGTTTGACACTTTTCTTAAATCATTCAAAAAAATAATTTAGTGTAGATAAACAGTGTGAGAGCACAGGCAAATGACTTACCATTTGGAATATCTGGGTGAGTTATTCAATTTGTTCTTGAAACTTCTCTGTTTGTGTGAACTTATATTAAAATAGAAAATAGAAAAAAATTGTTATGGAGAGATAAATCTATTTTATGCTCATATATATATTGAGTTATTTTCTACAGTATCAACCCAACATTGAGACTTCAATTTAAAAGACATTTAAATTTTAATGTGGATTTTCTATTTTAATACCAAACCTCTCCAGAGCTGTTTCATCAGTTTACATTTCCAGCAGTGTTCCCACACTCTGTAATTTTGTCCAAACCTAATACCATTACATGTACATGTTCGCCACTCTGGTAATTATGAAATTATTTTGATTTGCACTTCTCTGAATAATCCTATATTTCAACATATTCTCATGTGTTTTTAGACATTTGAGTTTTTGCTTCCATGGATTTTCTATTCGTATCTTTGGCCCATTCTTTTTTTTTTTCCTTTTTACAGGGTTATCGTTACCATCTTTCTAAATTCCATATATATGTGTTAGTATACTGTATTGGTGTTTTTCTTTCTGGCTTATTTCACTCTGTATAATCGGCTCCAGTTTCATCCACCTCATTAGAACTGATTCAAATGTATTCTTTTTAATGGCTGAGTAATACTCCATTGTGTATGTGTACCACAGCTTTCTTATCCATTCATCTGCTGATGGACATCTAGGTTGTTTCCATGTCCTGGCTATTATAAACAGTGCTGCGATGAACATTGGGGTACATGTGTCTCTTTCAATTCTGGTTTCCTTGGTGTGTATGCCCAGAAGTGGGATTGCTGGGTCTTAAGGCAGTTCTATTTCCAGTTTTTAAGGAATCTCCACACTGTTCTCCATAGTGGCTGTACTAGTTTGCATTCCCACCAACAGTGTAGGAGGGTTCCCTTTTTATCCACATCCTCTCCAGCATTTATTGCTTGCAGACTTTTGGATCGCAGCCATTCTGACTGGTGTGAAGTGGTACTTCATTGTGGTCTTGATTTGCATTTCTCTGATAATGAGTGATGTTGAGCATCTTTTCATGTGTTTGTTAGCCATCTGTATGTCTTCTTTGGAGAAATGTCTATTTAGTTCTTTGGCCCAATTTTTGATTTGGTCATTTATTTTTCTGGAATTGAGCTGCAGGAGTTGCTTGTATATTTTTGAGACTAGTTGTTTGTCAGTTGCTTCATTTGCTGTTATTTTCTCCCATTCCGAAGGCTGTCTTTTCACCTTGCTTATATTTTCCTTTGTTGTGCAGAAGCTTTTAATTCTAAATATTCTTAATACTTTCATTTTTGTTTTCTTATTGTTGTCTCACATCACTCACTCAGTCATATCTGACTCTTTGTGACTCCACTGACCGCAGCATGCCAGGCTTCCCTGTCCATCACCAACTCCAGGAACTTGCTCAAACTTATGTCCATCGAGTCAGTGATACCATTCAACCATCTCATCCTCTGTTGTCCCCTTTTCCTCCTGCCTTCAATCTTCCCTAGCATCAGAGTCTCTTCCAATGAGCGAATTCTTGGCATCAGGTGACCAAAGTATTGGAATTTCAGCTTCAGTATCAGTCCTTCCAGTGAATATTCAGGACTGATTTCCTTTAGGATTGACCGGTTGGATCTCCTTGCAGTCCAAGGGACTCTTAAGAGCTTTCTCCAACATCACATTTCAAAAGCATCAATTCTTCCATGCTCAGCTTTCTTTATAGTCCAACTCTCACATCCATACATGACCACTGGAAAAACCGTAGCTTTGACTAGACTCACCTTTGTTGCCAGTGTAATGTCTCTACTTTTTAATATGCTGTCTAGGTTGGTTATAGCTTTTCTTCCAAGGAGCAAGTGTCTTTTAATTTCATGGCTGCAGTCACCATCTGCAGTAATTTTGGAGCCCCCCAAAATAATATCTGTCAGTTTCCATTATTTCCGCTTCTATTAGCCATGAAGCATCGGGACTGGATGCCATGATTTTAGTTTTTTGAATGTTGGGGTTTTAAGCCAGCCTTTTCACTCTCCTCTTTCACTTTCCTCAAGAGACTCTTTAGTTCCTCTTCACTTTCTACCATAGGGTGGTTTCATCTGCGTTTCTGAGGTTATTGATATTTCTCCTGCAATCTTGATTTGAGCTTGTGCTTTATCCAGCCCAGCATTTCACATGATGTACTCTGCATATAAGTTAAATAAGCAGGGTGACATTAGACAATCTTCACATATTCCTTTCCCAATTTGGAACCACTCCATTGTTCCTTGTCTAGTTCTAACTGTTGCCTCTTGACTTGCGTACAAATTTCTCAGGAGACAGGTAACGTGGCCTGGTATTTCCATCTCTTGAGGAATTTTCCACAGTTAGTTATGATACACATAGTCAAAGACTTTGGTGTAATCAACAAAGCACAAGTAGATGTTTTTCTGGAATTCTCTTGCTTTTTTGATGATCCAACATATGTTAGCAATTTGATCTCTGGTTCCTCTGACTTTTCTAAATCCAATTTGAACATCTGAAGTTTGTGGTTGACGTATTATTGAAGAATGGCTTGGAGAATTTTGATGTCTATTTCTTTATATACTGTATTTTCTATGCAAACAGCTATTTTTAAATATGTACATGTTTATCTAAAAACTTTTGCCTTTGAGGGTCAAAATAAGGGTGGATAGGTTGAAAATGGATTTCCCTGGGGGCTCAGAGGGTAAAGAATTCACCTGCAATGCAGGAGACCCAAGTTCAATCCCTGGGTCAGGAAGATACCTTGGAGAATTGAATGGCTACCCACTCCAGTATTCTTGCCTGGAAAATCCCATGGCGAGAAGAGCCTGGTGGGTTATAGTCAATGGGGTCACAAAGAGTCAGATAAGACTGAGTGACTAATACTCTCACTTTCGCAGGCTGAAAATATCAATGAAAGCTCACCAGTCTTGAGTCATGTGCTGAATGGATGCTTGGGAGAACTTGAGTTATTGCCATGGCTTCTCTGCAGCTCATTTCAATAGTAGGGCTCCTCAGTAAATTTTTGTTTGTTTGCTATCATCAAAGTTTCTTATTCCCTGATTCTAAATTTTGTGGTAAATAGGCTCAAAATTATCAATTTTGAAAATCCAATAGAATAATTCATTTCTAATTCAATCCTTTGTCTCCTGGAAGACATGTTTAAATAGTGCTCTTAGCAGTTTGAGATTTGGAATTTTGTTTTAAAGTATATTGTCCCCTCTTCTCACACCTTCATGAAGCTTAGTACAGAAAACTGGTTTAAGAGTGGTGATTTGACTATTATGGATTTAAAAGGACATAAAAACCTAACACAGTGGTTTTGAAATACAAGCCAATTGATCTTCATTTTTCATAAAAGATGTAAATATAATTTATAAAATTTGATGTCCACAAGCTGAATGAAGATCTGCAGAGGACAGTAATGAGCACCTTCAACATCGTACATCTAAATTAAATATGACATTAATGGAACCCACTTAATGCAGATCAGCTCTGCTCTGATGGCCATTTTAATTGGATTGCTGCTGCTGTGAATGGAAAAGCTGCTGATAGTGTTAGAAAAACTGGGCTTACAATACAGTATCACCTATGAAGATGTTGAATTTGAATTTGTATGTATAGTCAGTCAAATCCACTCATCATGTCCCTCTTTTAGAAGTGCAATTTGATTCAGTGCTTGGCCAAACACACAGTGGCTCATTGTCAGTCCTATGTTCTGATCACAAAAGTCTTTTTCCTGACTCAAACTTCATATCTGCCTGCTCGCTGTGGCTTCTGGTTACGTCACATAATTACTAATGTAATTTCACCCTAAGATGAGGCATTCTACTGTTGAATACCAGTATTACATGAGAACAGAGTTAAACACAAAATTTTAAAAAGATGACATTCATGCCCAAAGCAGAAATGACTGTAATAAGCTTTTTCTGATAAAATACTGTCCTATGTAGATTGTATTTCTTTCCTTTAAATTTTTTTATAATTATTTTTCAGTTTTACTGAGATAAATTGATGTATAATATTGTAATAGTTTAAGGTATATACATATTGTGAAATGATTGAAACAGTAAAGTTAATTAACATCCATTATCTCACATCATTACTTTTTTTTTCTTTTCTTTTGGTGAGAAAAGTTAAGATTGACTCCCTTAGCAACTTTCGAGTATATGATACAGGATTGTTAACTTTAGTCCCCATGCTGCATATAGATCCCCAGAACTCATTCATCTTATAGCAGGGGGTTGTACCTTTGAACAATATCTCCCTATTTTCTACCCTCCCTCCAGCCCTTGGCTAGCACTATCTACTCCCTATTCCTATAAGTTTGGATATTTTAGATTCCATATAGCATAAAGCTCTCAAGGTCCATTCATTTCCATAAATAGTAGGATTTCCTTCTTTTATGCCTGAATAATACTCCATTGTACATATATATATATACCATATCTTCTTTATCCATTCACCCACTGATGGACTTTTAGGTTGCTTTCATGTCTTGGCTATTATGAATAACACTGCAATGAACATGGAAGTATGGTTATCTCTTCAAGAAAGTGATTTTATTTCCTTTATATATAGCCAGAAATAGGACAGTTAGATCATATGGTAATTCTAAGTTTGATTTTAGAGCATGAGGAAACTTCACACTGTTTTCCATAGTGGTTATACCAATTTACATTCTTATTAACAGCGCAAAAGAATTTTATTTTCTCCATATCCTTGCCAATATTTGTTGTCTTTTTCTGTTGATGGCCATTCTAACAATGTGGGGAAGTACTGCAGTTTGGATTGGATTTCCCTGGTGATTGCTGTTTTTTACACATTTTTTCATATATCCGTTGGCCATTTGTATGTCTTCTTGGAAAAAGCTGGTTCGTGTCCTCTGCTCACTTTCTAATTGGGTTTGGAGGATTTTGCTACTGAGTGATATGAGTTCATTATATATTGCAGATAGTAGCCCCTTATCAGATCTACAGCTTTCAAATCTTTTCTCTAATTCTTTGGTTGCATCTTCATTGTATTCACTATTTCTTTTGCTGCGTAGGTTTTTATATTGATGTTGTTCTACTTATTTATTTCTGCTTTGTTGTTTATTATATCCAAAAATTCATTGCAAAGACCAATGACAAGTAGCTTTCCCTTTGTTTTCTTCCAAGAGTTTTATAGTTTTCAGGTCTTACACTTGTCTTTAATCCATTTTGAGATAAATTTTGTGAGTAGTATAAGATAAGGGTTCAACTTTATTTTTTGCATATCTGGTTTTCCCTATTGAGTATTCTTAGGCCTCTTTCTCAAAAATTAGTTGACCATTTATCTGAGACTTTATTTCAGAGTTCTCTATTCTATTCTGTTGGTCTATGTGTCTGCATTTAAGAACCCACTTGCCAATTCAGGAGATGAAAAAGACACAGGTTTGATCCCTTGGTCAGGAAAATATCCTGGAGAAGGAAATGGCAATCTACTGTGGTATTCTTGCCTGGAGTGTCCCATGGACAGAGGAGCCTGGCAAGCTACAGTCCATAGAGTCACAAAGAGTTGGACACAACTGAAGTGATTTAGCATGCAGCACGTATGCTGTTTTGACTATTACAGCTTTGTATAAGAAAATCAGAAAATTGATGCTTAAACTTTATTCTCACTCAAGATTGCTTTGGCTATTTGGGATTATTTGTGGTCTATCAGATATCATGTGGTCTATCATGTGGTCCATGAAATTTAAAGACGCTTGCTCCTTAGAAGCAAAGTTATAACCAACCTAGACAGCATAATAAAAAGCAGAGACATTATTTGTCAACAAAGGTCTGTCTAGTCAAGGTTATGGTTTTTCCAGTGGTCATGTATGGATGTGAGAGTTGAACTATACAGAAAGCTGAGCACCAAAGACTTGATGCTTACGAACTGTGTTGGAAAAGACTCTTGAGAGTCCCTTGGACTGCAAGGAGATCCAACCAGCCCATCCTAAAGGAGATCAGTCTTGGGTGTTCTTTGAAAGGAGTGAAGTTGAAGTTGAAACTCCAACACTTTGGCCACCTGATGAGAAGAGCTGACTCATTTGAAAAGACCCTGATGCTGGGAAAGATTGAGGGCAGAAGGAGAAGGGGATGACAGAGGATGAGATGGTTGGATGGCATCACCAGCTCGATGGGCATGGGTTTGGGTGGACTCTGGGTGTTGGTGATGGACAGGGACACCTGGCGTGCTGCGGTTCATGGGGTCACAAAGAGTCAGACACGACTGAGTGGCTGAACTGAACTGAACTGTGGTCTATATTCATTTTAGAATTACTTGCTCTATGAAAAATGTCTTTGGAATTTTGAAGAACTTCTTTTCAGGATTTTTTGTAAGGCATCTCTTGTGGTAATAAATTGCCCTGGCTTATGCTTCTTGTTGTTGTTTAGTTTCTAAGTCATGTCTGATTCTTTTGGGACCCCATGGACTGTAGCCAGCCAGACTCCTTTTTCCATGGGATTTCCCAGGCAAGGACACTGGAGGGAGTTGCCATTTCCTTCTCCAAGGATTGAACCTACATCTTCTGCATTGACAGGCAGATTCTTTACTGCTGAACCATCAGGGAAGTCACAGCTTTTGTTTGTCTCTCCTTCACTTCTGAAGGGCAGTTTTTCTATTATACTCTTCTGGTTTGGCAGTTTTTCTTTCAATACTTTGAATATGTCATTCAAAATATGTCATATGAATGACATATTTCTGCAGAGAAATACACGGATAGCCTGATGGAGTTCCCATGTATAGAATGAGTCATTTTTTCTCTTGTTGCTCTCAAGATTTTTTGCTTATCTCTTGCTTTTAACATTATAGTGTGCCTTGGAATGATCTCCTTTGGGTTGATCTTGCTTGGAGTTTGATCTTCCTGTACCTGGATATCTGTAATCTCTTCCAAGATTTGGGAAGTTTTCAGCTATTATTATTTTAAATAAACTTCTGCCCCTTTCTTTCTCTCTTCTCCATCTGGGATTTCTATTACTCAATATTTTTTTTTCATTTGATGGTGTCTCATTTACATTTTCTCCACTCATTTTCATTATTTTTCTTCCTATTCCTCTAACTTGCTAATTTCAAATGCCCTGTCTTTGATTTTGCTGATTCTTTTTTTCTACATGATTCAGTCTGTTGTTAAACTCTCTATTGAATTTTTGGTTGTGTCACTATATTGTTCAACTCCTGGGTTTACTTTGGTTCTTTATCATCACTTCTATTTCTTTATTAAACTTATCATTTTGTTCATGAGCTGTTTTCCTGATTTTGTTTAGTTGACTCTTCAAGTTCTCTTGCAGTTCATTTAGTTTCTTTAAGATGATTATTTTGAATTCTGTGTTAGATGAATTTTAGATTTCCACTTTCGAGGGATCGTTTACTAGTGCTTTATGAATATTCACTGGTGGTGTCGTATTTGCTTGATTTCTTGCAATTTATGTAACCTTGATTTGGGTCTATACATTTGAAGGAGAAAGCTTCTACTTCAAGTTTAACAGACTAGACTAGTGCCCTAGTGGTCTAGTGGCTAGGATTCAGTGTTTCACTGCCGCAGCCTGGGTTCAGTTCCTGGTCAGGGAAGGTGTGTTTTGCGGACTAGTGGTAAATATCCTGCCTGCCTGTGTAGGAAACATAAGAGATGCCGGTTTGATCCCTGGGTCTGGAAGATCCCCTGGAGGAGGGCATGGTGGCAACCCACTCCAGTATTCTTGCCCGAAGAATCCCAAGGACAGAGGAGCTTGGTGGGTTATAATCCATGGGATCGCAAAGAGTCAGACACGACTGAAGTGACTTAGCACGCATGCACACATGACTTGTTTGAGCAGGCAAAGAATTTTTCTTGAGGTTGCCCCTGAAATCACAGTCATGTTTGGTCAGAGCCGGTTATGAGGCTGTTGCAGGAGATATATATATATATATACATACCGTATGATTAGCAGTTGATGAGCATGTTACCAGGGAGTTGGATGCGCATGGATCCTGTCTGGTGCCTGGTAGATGGGATGGCCTCCAGGACCTTGTTCAGTGGGGTAGCACTGGGACATGGATCTACTTCAGGGTCCACAGTTGGGTTCTCAGATAGTGGGCCTATTACCAAGTGGGTGGCCTAAGTGACTCCCACCATGTTCCTGGGAAGGGTTGCTGTCTGGATGGGCACCTGTGTGGGCAGGAATAACTCTGGACCACAGCTGAGCATGCCTGAATCTAAGCCCCAGGGACACTGTAGGTTCCACAGCTAAGACTGATGTCTGTAAACATGGCTTTAGAGGCATAGATGGGTGTGTCTCCCACCAGGTTCCTGGATGAGCTGGCCTGGTCCCTTACCATGGCTGGAACCACGTATAGGGCTCTTTTAGCCCTTCCTGGGTTGCAGACATGAGTTTTTCTCTCATGTAGACTGTGCTTCAAAATCAGTTTTGAACTCTCCTTTCTAAATCTTTAAAAATAAAGCACCAGAAATATGCAAAATTATTTCTTTAATTCTAAAGAATAAGAATCAGGACTGTTATTTTAATCTAGTTTACCTCCAAAAGAAGTTGTTCAATTTAATGTCAACTTATAAACCTGTGGCTCTACTCAAGTGGGAGAACTACTAGATTAGATTATATCCAGTCAGAAATAATTATTCTAGAGATTTTTGTAAAGCTATTTTCTAGTATACCTCCACTTTTGTATTAAATTATTTTACTGTAAGATACATGAGTGGTTAAACCCAGTTCACAACTTTTCTTCAATCTAATTATTCTTTAGTGTTATTTGAAATTGACTATCCATGAACATTAAACTCTTGTTAAACAGTCTTGCTACTGCTACTGCTAACTCGCTGTAGTCGTGTCTGACTCTGTGCGACCCCATAGACGGCAGCCCACTAGGCTCCCCATCCCTGGGATTCTCCAGGCAAGAACACTGGAGTGGGTTGCCATTTCCTTCTCCATAAACACTCTCAGGAGTAATATTTAATAATGGAGAAACCTCTACACACACACACGCACACATATGAAACCACTGTATATTTAAATTCTGTTTATATTTCTTTAACATCATATTTCTTTAACACATGAAACCACTGTATATTTAAATTGTTTTTATTTCTTTAACATAAACTGCTATATATTTAAATTCTGTTTATATATCTTTAACATCATATTTCTTTAACACAAAAAACCACTATATATTTAAATTCTGTTTATATTCCTTTAACATCATTTATATTTCTTTAACATTATGAAAATATGCAAATGATTTTCTTTCTTCTTTTTCAGATTATTAATGCAGGCCTCTTTCCTGTTGAAATGACATTCGTAACCAGAAGCCAAAGGCTGTTGCTGCCAAAGGCTGCTGCTTTTGATACAACCAAAGGATGTTTTAAAACTTTGATTAATTCAAAAATGAACTAGTCACAGTTTTTCACCCTTTTCCGGAACAGGAAGGTAGCCATGGCAAGGTGAACATGAAAATTCCTAAGTGACCTGGGCTAATACACCAGAAACCTCAAATAACCTTTTCTTTTCATATACAAGACTTAATACAATGCTAGATCATTGATTCTAATGGAGATGCTTCAGAATAAGGGTGTCACTATTGAAATTGGATCTTTCATTGTCATTTAATTTCTACTCTTAAAAAGACAACCATTACATGTGAAAATAATAATAGCAATACTGTCTGATAATGTCCTATCAGGGCTTCCCCACAAGCTCAGCTGGTAAAGAATCCACCTGCAATGCAGGATACCCTGTTTCGATTCCTGGGTCAGGAAGATTCTCTGGAGAAGGGATAGGCTACCCACTCCAATGTCCTATCAAATGCATACACATAATTGAGAAGTGCTGGTTATCTGACTGGAACTTCCTTCCCTGGATCTTAGTTCCCTGACCAGGTATTGTACCTGTGCTCCCTACAATAGAAGCACAGAGTCTTAACCACTGGATGACCAGAGAAGTTCCTGAAATTCCTTCTTCTAATGGTAGCTACCAGAATGTCAGTTGGGGCTTCCCAGGTGGTGCAGTGGTAAAGAATCCACCTTCCATTGCAGGAGATGCAAGAGATGCTGTTTCGATCCCTGGATCAGGAAGATCCCATGGAGGAGGAAATGACACACTCCAGTACTCTTGCCTAGAAAATTCATGGACAAAGGAGCTTGGCAGGCTACACAGTCTATGAGGTTGCAAAGTGACTAAGCATGCACACACACAAAATGTCAGATAAGATGGAATAGTTGGACAGGTGGTGTGAATACAGCGTCAGTAATGATCTATTTCATGGGAAATAGATGGGAAAACAGAGGAAACAGTGTCAGAATTTATTTTGGGGGGCTCCAAAAGTCATTGCAGATGGTGATTGCAGCCATGAAATTAAAAGACGCTTACGCCTTGGAAGAAAAGTTATAACCAACCTAGATAGCATATTCAAAAGCAGAGACATTACTTTGCCGACTAAGGTCTGTCTAGTCAAGGCTATGGTTTTTCCTGTGGTCGTGTATGGATGAGAGAGTTGGACTGTGAAGAAGGCTGAGCGCCGAAGAATTGATGCTTTTGAACTGTGGTGTTGGAGAAGACTCTTGAGAGTCCCTTGGACTGTAAGGATATCCAACCAGTCCATTCTGAAGGAGATCAGCCCTGGGATTTCTTTGGAAGGAATGATGCTAAAGCTGAAACTCCAGTACTTTGGCCACCTCATGGGAAGAGTTGACTCACTGGAAAAGACTCTGATGCTGGGAGGGATTGGGGGCAGGAGGAGAAGGGGACGACAGAGGATGAGATGGCTGGGTGGCATCACTAACTTGATGAATGTGAGTTTGGGTGAACTCCGGGAGTTGGTGATGGACAGGGAGGCCCTGTGTGCTGCAATTCATGGGGTCACAAAGAGCTGGACACGACTGAGTGACTGAACTGAACTGAACTGAATGATACTGCATTAGAGACAGTGGATTTTCTACGGAAATCGAGTATCTCAGAAACAGGAGGAATAACAGATATCTTAGGCCAGTATTGATTTAGGGAAAAGATGTTTACCAAGGATAAATGATATTCAGTTCAGTTCAGTTCAGTCACTCAGTCGTGTCCGACTCTTTGTGACCCCATGAATTGCAGCACGCCAGGTCTCCCTGTCCATCACCAACTCCTGGTTCACTCAAACTCACATACATCGAGTCGGTGATGCCATCCAACCATCTCATCCTCTGTCATCCCCTTCTCCTCCTGCCCTCAATCCTTCCCAGCATCAGAGTCTTTTCCAGTGAGTCAACTCTTCCCATGAGGTGGCCAAAGTACTGGAGTTTCAGCTTTAGCATCATTCTTTCCAAAGAAATCCCAGGGCTGATCTCCTTCAGGATGGACTGGTTGGATCTCCTTGCAGTCCTGTTTCCCAAAGTGAAAATCCCTCACCAACAGCACTAACCTCTCTTGGGAGATTATCAGACATGCAAATTCTTGGGCCACATTCGAGACTTACTGAATCTGAAACTTTACAGTATAGATGTGTTTTAATAGGTCCTTTATATGATTCTACTGGACCCTCAGCTTGAAAACTACTGGTCTAGAAGAAGTAATGATTTTTCCAAAGAAAGAAACGGGGACTTGATTAGAAGCTCAGTTGGGAAGGAGCTGGCTGAATGTTGGGAAAGCAGAGTCATGCCCAGTGGCAATGCCAAGTATGCTGATTCTGACAACAAAATTTATGGCTGAACCCAGGGTTCTATTTTATTAGCCATTGTCTGGAACAGTTAAGTTTCCCAGACCTGAAAAACAAAAACTGCTATACAGATGATAAGGGCTTCCCAGGTGATATTAGTGGTAAAGAATCCGCCTGCCGATACAGGAAACTAAGAGACACGAGTTTGATCCTTGGGTTGGGAAGATCTCCTGGAGGAAGCCGTGGCAACTTGCTCCAGTATTCTTGCCTAGAGAATCCAATGGACAGAGGAGCCTGGCGGGTTCTTATCCGAAGGGTCACAAAGAGTTGGAAACCGCTGAAGCAACACAGCAGGCACGCACACATACAGATAAAGAAATTTGAGATTTATTTCCAATGAAACTGTTCACAAATCTGGCCAAGGTACATTGAGACAACTGACATGCACTAAAATTATTTAAAACATTTGCCCTAATTTGGGCAATCTCAGGCGTTTACACTAAATTAAGCAAAGTACCTGTCTTAGGAAAAATATGATCTGTGAGCAGGCAACTAAGAGACTCCTGTCAGAGATTATATAACCTTGGAAGTGTCTCTAAAATCAGCCACATAATTAGGAATGTTTTATAGGCTTATCATATCACATTGACATAATGAGAGCAAATTAAAAAATGGCTACAGCATAAATGCATACATACTGCAAGTTCTGCACACCTATGCAAAATACGAGAAAATTACTAGCTTTCTTATAACTAACGATTATCACAATTTAAAATTGTGAAAGTATTGCATGAATTAAACTAAAATGCCATTTAGCAGATTTTTCCAAGTTATGTGTCTAAAAATTATTTGACTTTACTAGCATTGCATAAATTTTATAGTTTAAATAGGAAAGATGTTTTAGTTATGTTTGTTATGAAAATGTGAACTTTTATTCATGTCAGGCATGGATTATTACTATTAAAATTATTCTAAAAAGTTGCCATCAAGTCAAGACTTTATAAATGAACACAGAAAACTGTCAGTTTGACTGAAGCTTGTAGGTGATTTTTTCAACATCATCTGGGTAGGTCGAATATTTATATACCTAAGTAGCTCAGAAATTGTATGTAACTGATTTAAAGGGCAGTGACATTAAGATAGCTATGTATTTAATATTCCCTTTGGAACGTTAAGCCCTTTTTCATGATTAACTTACCTCCTGGAGCTCATGCTTTTTGAGACATAGTCCCTTACTTATCCTATTATCTCAACTCTGAGACCCTGCCTGATAGGAGCCCTACTATCTATCTGTCCCTTGAAATAAATCTCTGCTTTCTGTGCCTACCATTCATCAATGGGGTTATTTTGCCATTATATAAAAAGCGCTACATTTTGTGTTGGAAATTTTCTATTGTTCATCCTCAATTGATTCTCTACTCTTCTCCAGTCTGCTCTGTACTCCAAGAAGCTGATCAGTATAAACTGCATTATCCCAGCTGACTGCCTTACTCTCTGGCAATGGTTTGCGTTCAGCCAGTGTGGAGCACGGGCAGGAGAGAAAAATGTACTGGGAGGATGAATCCTGAGAAATGCCTCCCTATGGTCCCTCCCTGACAGGCTGAGACCACTTGGCTGTGTTTTCGACCAAAGGCCACAGTTGCTGGAAGGCCTTTTCCTGCAGTCATTCTTAGTGAGTTCCATTACCTCTTCCTTGTCTTCCTCTCATTTCTCTTAACCCTGTTAAACTGTCCTCAGTTACCCGTGTAAGTGGGCCAACTCTTTCCTTCAGAGAAGGAAACCTTGACTGTTGCAATTTTGTTCACAAATATTTGCTGGGTATGTAATAACCAAGGAAATAAAACAGTACCAGAACCACCCCATTTCTTTCTTCTATCCTTTCACTGGTTTTCAGAAAGTCAGAGGCATTTGTATCTTAGTGACATGTCTAATTCTAGTCTTAGAAAGGCGAAACAAGCACCAGAGTAGAAGTATTAAAATCCTTAAACTTGATAGGATAAATAAACTGATGTAAGCCATGATGCCTATGTCTATAGAACACTTTATGGCTTATTAGATGCTCTCACATACATAATCTCACTTTAAAAAAACTATGTCTGGGGAATGATGTTAAAAGAAAGGCAAAAACTGACTTCATAACTTTGCAGCTTGGGTGCAACATTTTATGTTTTTAGAGAACATCTTGTTCTATATCTATGTATGTAGCCATTTCAATGCACATAAAGCTCATGCATATGAAAGTCCCTTAGTAAGCATTCAATAAATGATGGTTCCTTTCTCTAATCCCATATGCAGTATCTAATTTTGCTGTAGTGTTGAACGTTATCTAAATAACTGCCTGGATTTTAAGAATTCAAACAAATATTCTATGCTGAAGCTTGCAATGCAGTTGGGAGGTAAGTTATACACTATTATTTTTCTACTTATTATTTAAATCAACTCAGAACTTAGTGGCTTAAAAACAAAAGTGTTTGTTAACTTTACCAATTTCTGTGAGTCACTAGTTTGAGTCAAAGTCTTGTTGAATCAAATGCAAGTTTATTCATGGGAGTGAAAAAATGAGAGTGGCTGAATCATATACCTATCATGTCAACTGATTCTGAAGATAAAACTAAGTTCATTTTCTGTTTTACTGAATTCCGATAACGTTTAGCATTATTCCTGAATACTGATCTTGATTTTGGCCCCTTGTTTAGATTATTTTAGCATATAGGGGATTGTGTCTGATTTCTATTTTGCCTTTCTCATGGAACCCAGAACTGTGTTTAACACATAATCAGAACTCAGAATAGATTTACTGAAGAAGTCAATAAGTTGACTGAGGCTTGTTCATTTCCCATCCACTCCATTGCCTTATCAATAGGGAGAAAGGTATAACTTCCATCAGAACTGTCATGTTAAATAAATGAGCATCCAGTTGTACTTGTCATGGTTATAGGATGCAGGGAAATGTGTTTTCACAATAGGCTTGAGAGTTACCTGTGACTGTTGCTAAGGAAACAGAAGGAAGGAAGGCAAGCAGGGTCCTCTGCTGCTTGGCTCCCCTGGGGTGGCTTCTTGAACCCTAACGTTACTCTATCAGTTGCTTCCAGCTTGGCAGACAATAGGCTTCTTTGGTAACTTAAATATGGTAACAAATACCAAGGTTTGCTCTTTATGTCTTATCAATTTTCTATCATACTAAGATAGGTGAAATCCACAGTGACTGTACCAAGGGAATAGCGTAAGAACAATGCAGTGCATGGGGGATAAATAATTCATTTTGAAGGTCACTATACTGGATCAGTTGCAAGGAAATGATGTCACTAAATACAGAGAATTTCTGGAGGGGAACTTGGAAATAAAGGAGAAAACTTTGTGTAAAGACTTAGCCACTGGCTATATTTCAGAGCATGATTTCTAACCAAGAGCAGGCCAAATTATTTTCAGAAGTATTCATGAGGGCCAATAAAGGTTTATGACAACTTTATATAATGAAGACCTAAAATTTTATTATACAGTTTGAAATCACCACCATGCCCTGTAAAGTTAAATCTAGTACTTGAAGAAAGGCAGGAACAAAATCTTAGGAATTTTGCTCATAGAATCTTAACTGTAAACAGATTAGGAAGATCCTGCAAACACTCTGGAAATATGCTCTTACTATGATCTAGGAACTCCACATGAGATGAAATTTAGCAAATTCTGATGCTGAAGTTTGGTGTTCTGTTAAGAAAAATATGTGTCTGTGTGTGTATACACACACACACACACACACACACACACACACACACAATGGAATTTTATTTAGCCATGAGGAAAGAGGATAGCCTACTGCCATTTGTGGAACCTCATGGGGTCGCACGGAGTCTGACACGACTGAAGCGACTTAATAGCAGCAGCAACAGCAGCAAGCACATTATGCTAAATGAGATAAGTCAGAGAAAGGCAAGTACTGTGTGATATCACTCAAGTGTGGAATCTAAAAAATTAAACTTACAGAAGCAAAGAGTAATATGTTGGATACAAGGGGATGTGGGACATGGGAATAAGATTGATGTTTCTCAAAAAACTAGAAAATAAACTGTAAACATTTAAAGCACAGTATAATGAATACGGAAAACAATATTGTACTATAATCATCAAACTTCGTGGTCAGTGGTTTAGTCACTAAGTCATGTCCAACTCTTTCGACCTCATGGACTGTAACCTGCCAGTCTCCTCTGTCCATGGGATTCTCCAGGCAAGAATACTGGAGTGGGTTGCCATTTTCCTTCTTCTACTTGCTAAGAGACTAAAACTTATAACTAGCTCATTCACTAAAAAGAAGGAGTAATTATGTAATATGACAAACATGCTAAATATTGCTGCAATGATAATATATACATATATCAAATTAGCATGTCATATACCTTAAGTTTACAAAATGCTGTATGTCAGATATATTAAATTTTTTAAAAATTGAATTTTGAAATTGAATTTTTTAAATTTCAGTTTTTAAAAGTGAATTTTGTCTCCTTATATACAGATAAAAGATTGCTCCTTCACCTTTTACCCATTGGCCATAGTTAAAAGCATTAGGGCCATGAAAAAGCAAGTTTTTTTTTTAGATGAAAGGCTTCTTACTACTAGGCTGACTCACTTATTTTCTTCTCCTGGGTCTATGATGGGAAAAGGGAGGGGTGGTGGGTTGTTAGGCAGCCCCCTCTCCATTTCCCTTCCTTATACTTCTCCTCCCTCACCTTCCTCTAGATAGCCACTCCTTTCTCCTTAGAAACAGATTGAGTAGGAGAGAGGACTGGTGAAGCCAGGAAAGGTTTACTTGATGGGTAAGACCACGATATGGCACTGATGCTGTTCGGGCTGGATGCATCTAGAGTCCTATTACTCCTCTAGGTGAGCCTCTTAGGCAGGATCAAAATAACTCCAGCTCTCCCCACATTTCTACCTTGAGCATAAGTATAGCCACTCCCACTGCAGCCCATTCTGCTCTGCTTTGCTGGGCAGCTGGCCAGCCACCATCCTGCCTTTCGGTTGTTTTGGGTGTGAGTCTGGTACCAGTCTCTGAAGTTCACCAACTCTGGATTTCCAAGTCAAGCTTTCCAAGTGGCTTTCTTGAAGCTCATCTGTCTCTGCTTGACATGGAGAGAAAGCACAAGTACATTCCTCCCCTGACTCCTTGTAGCGATGAGGGAAAGGGGGGTTGGGGAGCACAAAGACTGTCACAACACTGGAGGAGCTACTTCTGAAGGAGTTATTCTCCAAAACCGGGCCCACGTCTTTGTAACACCAACCCTTTATCTACCACTAGATTTGTTGACTTGTCTTTTATTCCCCTCATAATTCCTGCACAAGGGATCTATCATCATACTTTGAAATATGAAAGGAGTGTTTAGCACCTCAGTGTTGCCCTCCTTCTTTGGGGCTTCAAACAAAACTGAGGCAAAGAGTCCTGCTTTAACATCCTGATACACAAATATCACACTTCACTCTCTCGTCTACTCTGTCTTTTGATTTTCAAGTTCAATTTGGATGTCAAATTCCTCTACACAGTACTTTCCTCCTCAAGCCCTTGTCCATCCTATGATTTCCCCTCGCTGGATTTCCTACCATTGAAAATACCCTACCCTTTCCTCAGTCTACTAATCGTCCCTGTCTCTGTTTTTTCAGCGTATTGTTTTCTCTTTCACTGTAGAAAGTTCATGGTGGCTTTCTTCAGGTCTGAAAGATTATTTGAAAAGGTCTCATTTTGTTCACTTTTTTTTTTTTTTTTTCCTGTGTCCTGCTTAGTTTCCTGTTTCCTAGTTACTCTGCTCATTCACTGCACTGGGACTATGTCCTTAGTCAAAAGTGGGCCTTGCTCTGACTGCACTGCTACTTCAGCCATAATCAACAAGTATTCGCTAAATACTTACAGTGTACTTACTTAATGCTTTTCTGACAGTACGCAAGATCAGGGAACTTTCAGGTCTACCCTTAAGGAGTTTCACTTTCATTAGTCAGGACAAAATATATCCAAAAAAAAAAAAAATAGAGATTACTCATTGTGTTAAAATATCTGCTCTGAAAATGCGCACGTTTTCATTTGGACCATAAAATTTTGGACTAAAAAGTTTTCAAATTCTAAAATCTCTTCTGATACGTGAAGTCTTCCTGCATCATTCATGGACGGACTACCTATTTTACACTGTTTGTTGTTTTTTGTTTTTGTTTTTTTTTTAGCCCCACAGCTTGTGACATCCTAGCTCTATGATGAAGGATCAAATCCATGCCCCTCGCTCTCATTGGAAGCATGGACTGTCATGGAAATCCACTTTTCTTGAATTTTATTTTTTTTTAGTTTGACATTTTTTAACGTGTTAGATCCACAGATGTACCTGCCTTAGCTTTCTACCACTAACATCAATTTTCCCTAAATTGCTCATGAAATACATTTTAAATTTAGATTTTTGCACATTAATGAAGGTTCCCAAATGGTGCTAGTGGTTAAGAATCTGCCTGCTATTCCAGAGACACAAAAGACATGGTTTTAATCCCTGTATCAGGAAGATCCCCTGGAGGAGAAAATGGCAACCCACTCCAGTATTCTTGCCTAGGAAATCTCATGGACAGAAGAGTCTGGCAGGCTACAGCCCATGGGGTCACAAAGAGTCAGACACTACTTAGCAACTCAGCACACACACATTAATGACATCACTTTACTTTCAATTATATCCATGCCTGATATTTAGCATCTAAGTTATTGGGTAAAGAATCAGATTCTTTTTCTCTTTTTTCATTCTTTTCCATCAGGCAAATGTATTAGATGTTCTGAGCTTTATGAAGATGATAATAATGTTAATGACAATAATAATGACACACACTTTCCAAAGTGCTGCCATGTACATTATCTTATCTCATTCTAAAAATGCACTGAGATGATTATAACTACTCTGTTCATGACTGAACCTCTCACAGCTCATAATAGCTCCTCTGCCTCCCACCAGCTCTGCCACAGACACTCTGCAGAGAACTACAGCCCCGGGTTCTGTTGCTCAGGAAAATCCTCAGGCTCCAAACCCAATTGTTCACACTTCTCTGACTCAAACTGCAAACCTGTTGATTTGGTTCCCTTTCTTGCCCTTCAACTTTTTTTTCAGACCTGACTAGAAAGGCCCTTCTAGTCAAGGCTATGGTTTTCCAGTAGTCATGTATGGATGTGAGAGTTGGACTGTGAAGAAAGCTTAGCGCCCGAAGAATTGATGCTTTTGAACTGTGGTGTTGGAGAAGACTCTTGAGAGTCCCTTGGACTGCAAGGAGATCCAACCAGTCCATCCTAAAGGAAATCAGTCCTGGGTGTTCTTTGGAAGGACTGATGCTAAAGCTGAAACTCCAGTACTTTGGCCACCTGATGTGAAGAGCTGACTCATTGGAAAAGACTCTGATGCTGGGAGGGATTGGGGGCAGGAGGAGAAAGGGACGACAAAGGATGAGATGGCTGGATGGCATCATCAACTTGATGGACATGAGTTTGGGTGAACTCTGGGAGTTGGTGATGGACAGAGAGGCCTGGTATGCTGTGATTCATGGGGTCGCGAAGAGTCAGACATGACTGAGCGACTGACCTGAGCTGAGTTGACTTGCTTCTCAGGCTTGCCTTACTCCAGAACACGCATTTTGGTTTCACCTTGCTCTGTCCCCTCTAGTCGGTGTTGTCATGACCCACTCTCAGCTGCAGAACTTGGTATCACATTCAGGGAGGAAGCTCATCAGTCATTGCCAACAGAAGGAGTAATCTAAAACTCCTAGTTTAGAGACCCCTCAGGAGTTACTATTTTCTCCCCATGTGGAAACATGATTCTAGGACACAATATCCTCCATGAACACAGCCCACCATTCTGAAGACCTATGGTCATTGTTGTCGTTAATGTAGATTTATTATTAGCACAAAATGAAGTCAGTTTTCCAACACATGTGATGATATTAATGTGCGATCCTTGGAACTATGCTAGATGACTTCCAATTCTACAATTTGGCATTTTTTCAATGCTTTTTCTTATGAAACTCTACCACTACTAGCCCAGCTTTTGTTTCATAAAGGATTATATAAACAGCCCACATTGAGCCACAGTAGTGCTAATGACTTGAAGGAATTAAAAACCTAGCAGATAAATACAGGGATGGTAGGAAGCCTGAAGGATGGGAATTATGGGAGATGAGTCAGTCGAGCATTGCCTCTACAGGAAGAGTTTGCACATGACATGCCTTTAGCCTCAGCTACTCAGTTCAGTTCAGTTCAGTTCAGTTCAGTTTCTCAGTCGTGTCCGACTCTGCGACCCCATGTATCGCAGCATACCAGGCCTCCCTGTTCATCACCATCTCCCGGAGTTTACTCAAACTCATGTCCATTGAGTTGGTGATGCCATCCAGCCATCTCATCCTCTGTCGTCCCCTTCTCCTCCTGCCCCCAATCCCTCCCAGCATCAGAGTCTTTTCCAATGAGTCAACTCTTCGCATGAGGTGGCCAATGTATTGGAGTTTCAGCTTCAGCATCAGTCCTTCCAATGAACACCCAGGACTGATCTCCTTTAGAATGGACTGGTTGGATCTTCTTGCAGTCCAAGGAACTCTCAAGAGTCTTCTCCAACACAGGAGTTTAAAAGCATCAATTCTTTGGCGCTCAGCTTTCTTCATAGTCCAACTCACACATCCATACATGACCACTGGAAAAACTATAGCCTTGACTGGATGGACCTTTGTTGGCAAAGTAATGTCTCTGCTTTTGAATATGCTATCTAGGTTGGTCATAACTTTCCTTCCAAGGAGTAAGCGTCTTTTAATTTCATGGCTGCAATCACCATCCGCAGTGATTTTGGAGCCCCAAAAAATAAAGTTTGACACTGTTTCTGCTGTTTCCACATCTATTTCCCATGAAGTGATGGGACCAGATGTCATGATCTTAGTTTTCTGAATGTTGAGTTTTAAGCCAACTTTTTCACTCTCCTCTTCCACTTTGCTTGAGACTCTTTAGTTCTTTGCTTTCTGCCATAAGAGTGGTGTCATCTGCATATCTGAGGTTATTGATATTTCTCCCGGCAATCTTGATTTCAGCTTGTGTTTCTTCCAGCCCAGCATTTCTCATGATGTACTCTGCATAGCGGTTAAATAAGCAGGGTGACAATATACAGCCTTGACATACTCCTTTTCCTATTTGGAACCAGTCTGTTGTTCCATGTCCAGTTCTAACTGTTGCTTCCTGACTTGCATATAGGTTTCTCAAGAGGCAGGTCAGGTGGTCTGGTATTCCCATCTCTTTCAGAATTGTCCACAGTTGATTGTGATCCACACAATCAAAGGCTTTGGAATAGTCAATAAAGCAGAAATAGATGTTTTTCTAGAACTCTCTTGCTTTTTTTTTTTTTTATCAAGATGGGCTTGATAAAGAACAGAAATGGCATGGACCTAACAGAAGCAGAAGATATTAAGAAGAGGTGGCAAGAATACACAGAAGAACTGTACAAAAGAGATCTTCATAACCCAGATAATCACAATGATGTGATCACTCAACTAGAGCCAGGCATCCTGGAATGTGAAGTCAAGGGGGCCTTAGAAAGCATCACTACGAACAAAGCTAGTGGAAGTGATGGAATTTAGTTGAGCTATTTCAAATCCTGGAAGATGATGCTGTGAAAGTGCTGCACTCAGTATGACAGCAAATTTGGAAAACTCAGCAGTGGCCACAGGACTGGAGAAGGTCAGTTTTCATTCCAATCCCCAAAAAAGGCAATGCCAAAGAACGCTCAAACTACCACACAATTGCACTCATCTCACACGCTAGTAAAGTAATGCTCAAAATTCTCCAAGCCAGGCTTCAGCAATGCGTGAACTGTGAACTTCCAGATGTTCAAGCTGGTTTTAGAAAAGGCAGAGGAACCAGAGATCACATTTCCAACATCCACTGAATCATTGAAAAAGAGCCTTTAGCCTAGACAAAGGTATTCCTATTTTCAAGTAAGTTATCCCATATTTCCTCATGCAAGATGATTTGGAATGCTTTTATACACAAGCATAGAGCATTACAGGATGTGCTTTTATTCTCGTTAGTAAAATATAGGTGATTTGTTAAAAAAAAAAAATAGGCAAACCAGGAATGCTATGAAGCTGATTTATGCTAAGGGGTTGTAGGAAACATAAATTGATTTATTCATTCTTTTTCTTACCATTATTCTATTTCCAGAGTAAGTGCATTTTGTGAAAAGAATGGTAAAAGGAAAACAAAAACAAAAACAATATCTATAAAAATTGTTCCTGCAGGATGTTTGGAGGATATAAAAATTCCCTCTGTTGAGGAACTGAACCTCTTCTTCTAATGTCTGAAATCTCTCTTAGCCAAGCAGGCTGCACAGCGCCTGAGGCAATGCTAAGTCCAGGTTGGCATTGCCGACAAAGCTTAGGGAGCCTGTGAGAGTGGCTGTGCAGCCAAGAGTTTAGATAAGATTTCCCAGAGGTCTTAGTTGCTCTTCACTTATTTCAATTTGCCTTTCCCTTTAGCTGGCTCCTACTTAGCGTTTCAAGCTCATGTTACCATCCTGGTTTTCAATAGCAGCAAATCCTGAGGTAGTCTATAAAATGGTACCGCTATGATTCACATGGAAAAACACACTTTTGCATCTCCTGCCATAGAATATGTTTCTAAAATTGGCAATCTCACAAATGCTTTGACCCTTCATCATTCCAGGCAGTTGGTCTGTCACTTTTCTTTCATTTTATAGCTTTTAAAAAATGGAGTCCTGAGTTAGGCTCGGAGGCTAAACTTCTCTACAGTAAGTGTGTTTTTTCATAGCATGATACATTCATAAATGCCAGAAAAAGAATAACCCTCCCAGAAAAGAACTGTAAGATGGATGTGCTAGATGAGGCTCCAATATAATTTGACTCTAAGTGCAACTCAAGGCAATAACTTATCCATTCTCATCACTCATTTTTGTATTCATAATTTTTTTGATATTTCCTTTAATTTGAGGGAGTGATTTTTCTCTCAGTTTAGACTTTGCTCCTGTCCTATTAACTTTATGTCTATTTCACCTCAATCACATACGTGAATCAGACTCCATGTCTGAATCCTGAATGGTGAAAATCCTCCCCATGGTCACAACTCCTGTGGCTGCTCACGTCTACACCCAACATACCCAAAAAATGTTTCTTTGAAATGAGAGCTTTCAGTTGCTCAGCTGGTCCATGCCCCAGCCTCTTTCAATTCCTTCCACTTGGACTCCATCATCAAAATGTCAATTGCATTCCCACCACAGTCCCCAAGAACTCACTTCTCCTACTGGGTCCTTCACCACTCAATTCCACTTTCTACTCCCTTCACTCAGCCTCATGAGGGGAAGAAGAGCAGAACTAGGAGACAACAGTCTAATCACCTGGTCTGGCCTTTGCACATTTCTGTCTTTCTTCTGGAACAGGCTTCTAGGTAACCTCTAGTCGGCTGCATGCTGGCTCCAACATTCCTATAATCTCTCCTTATGTAATACGGAAGAACAAGTCTGACTCCATGTTTGATCGAGATGTTTTACTTTACCCTTCGTGTTCTGTTGCTTTTGCTACAAGTTAGTCACTAAAGAGATGTTGTCTGTAGCTTAAGGTAGACATAATGACCCATCTCTGGGAATCCTGCCTTCCATGCCTGAGCATTGTTATAAAACACAGTTGTTTAGTTCACAGGAAACATCTTGACCAGAACCACCTGTGGGTGGCTGTAAAAGAGAAGAAATGAACACATTCCCTCCAGATCATGTCCAGAATCAGGAAATATTTGCAATAATTTATCACCTCTTTTACTTTACCTCCTCACCTCCCCCTCTTTTTCTATAAAAGAAACTAGGATCCAAACTCAGTCAAGATGTTTCTTTGGGACACTAGGCCACCATCTTCTCCTTCTGCTGACTTTCCAAATAAAGTCCGTATTCCTTGCCTCAACAACTCATCTCTTGATTAATTTGGTGGGTCGTGCAGCAAGCAGCATGAGTTTGGACTCAGTAACGTTCAGTCAATGCTGTAAGTGAGAAAACAGAAAAGAGCTGGCATGAATTCCCACAAATTCTTCCTCTCCAACGCTAAATGTTTTCTGTTCAGTTTTTGTTCACTCTTATTTTATTCCTTTCCGTAAAGCTTCTTTCCAGGAATACCTCCTCCACTATGTGTCTTCTCCCATCTGTCAAGTGGAGGCTAAGGGGAAGAAGGATATAGGTAGGAGAATGGCGTGAGTTGGGAAGAGAATCTCTGCTCGTGACCACTGAACAGGCATCTAGAAGGATGCCAAGATTATCACTGAGAAAACAGGGATTGAAGACTCTGCTGGGATGAGACTTCTTTCAAGATGGGCACTGGGGTGGACAGCATTTGCTCTGGCAGCCCACCTCCAGTTCATCCTCACTTGAATATTAACACATTAATTTTTATTTAGGAAATCAACTCTTCTTCAGTTGTTCCTGAGGGCAAATGCCCAGAGCTGCTTTGAAGACTGGTTCTTACATTTTCTTTTCTGTTCCATGAGCTATCCTATGTACTTAAAAAAAAAAAATTCTTGTTGAATTAAATTACCCAAAGTCAGTTTTTGTTCAGTTCAATTGCTCAGTCATGTCTGACTCTTTGCAACCCCATGGACTGCAGCACACCAGGCTTTCCTGTCCATCACCAACTCCAGGAGCTTACTCAAACTCATGTCCATTGAATTGGTGATGCCATCTAACCATTTCATCCTCTCTTGCTCCTTTCTCTTCCTGCCTTCAATCTTTCCCAGCACCAGGGGCTTTTCCAAGGAGTTAGTTCTTTGCATCAGGTGACCAAACTATTGGAGTTTCAGCTTCAGCATCAGTCCTCCCAATGAATATTCAGTTTTTGTTGCTTGAAAATAAAGAAATCTAGATTTTATTGGACTTGAATAGGTGAAGGTAACATGGCATTGAAGAAGGACATTAGGAGTCAGAATACTTTGGCTCTAGTTCTATTTCTGCTCTGGACAGCTGGGATTTACTTGTTCTCATGAAGTTCTACTTACAGAATAAAGATTCCTGATGATGGGGACATATTCAGATCTCTTGGGTGGCTTTTTGAAAACTTACACACTTACTCTCCAGGCAAATTCTGTCAAAAGTTTTGCCTTTCTTCTCACCCTTTCCATGCATCACCTTACAATTGAAAATTACAGTCCAGTGGGCCTTCATTCCTAACAGAAGGGTGTTACAGCACTCAGATATGTTAGATGGAAAGATATTCTACTGGACTAGCATATTTCTGAAGGTTCTTCTAGGGCTAATATCCTTTGAGCTGATGAGATACTTTTTAAAATATATAACTGTTTCAGACAGGTTATGAAAGAAAATTTAAAGTGAAAGCAGATGGAGAGCTATGAATAGAAACAGGAATCAAATCTCAAAAACTGGAGGAATAGTTTTGAAAGATTTTGATGTGAGTTGCCTTAAGTATTATACAACAAGAAAACTTGTGGCAAATATATTCATTGGGACTTGTGAGACTCCTCAGATTTTAATTCTCCAGAATAGGGGGTGTAAATTTTTTGGGGGGGGAAACATGTAATTTGAAAAATAATTTTATTTTTTTAACACACTATGTTTAGAAAATTTTATTGCATTAAATATTAAGACCATTCATGGGGTCATGTAAGAACTAGAATTCAGTGTTCAAAAGAATATGTTTCTGAGAAGCTCAACTAAATGCTACTAATCTAAAATAACTTTCTATCAAAACTTTCTGAATAATTTGTTATTCATTGATGAAATATATAACAAATGTCAATAATACAAAAAAGGGAAAATAGTCCATGTAAATCAAATAGACATTCCTGAGCTAAAATGAAACATGAATTAAACATTGAATAGTTAAGATGTTTAAAACTATTTAAATAAAAATTTTAAAATATTTTTTAATAAGAGTCATCATTTCTGCTCAGCATTACTGGCTTTTTTTTTGATGGAGAAAAGTTAAAATTACTAAAATCAAAACCATACTTTCTAACTGCCAATGAGCTTTGACATAATCAATTCCTAACTGTCCAAATAAATGTTTATAATGAATATACTCTATTTTAATTAAGTTCTCAGTTATTTTTATAGTCTCTTTCTCTTTAACACACTCTCACACACTCTTATACCACCACCACCATAGGATTCAGGCCAACGATATTTAACATGGCTCTATTTTGATACTAAAAAGAGCATACTCTTTGATATGATATTCTCTGCCCCTAAAATTGCTTCAGATCATATGGAATAAACCCATACGCTTATTATGTTCTGCAATTTCTGCAAACTGTTTACCATATGTTCCTACTAGAACTTTTAAAGTTATGTTTCTTCCTTCTTGCATCAATAATTTTGAAGGCTCTTGCATGAATATAATTATGTACCTTATAACTTCATCCTCTTCATTGCTCTCTGTTTACCTTTTATATGTTCTTTTTATATAAACAGGTAAGAAACATTTGTTTGAAGAAATGAGGTGATTAAAATTTAAAAGCCTATCATGAATCTAACTAGTTCCTTACCTTGGCAGTGAACATCCACGTAGGACACTTCTAATTATTTTCACAATAATTACACTGGCAGAAGGACAATGGAGTATGAAATTTATGATATAATTATACCATTCAACTGTCTGCATCTTACCTAAGCACATCTACCTGAGAACAGATGCTCTGATACTCTGGCTTATTTCACAGTTGTAGGACTCAGTCTGTTTTGCAAGTTTCATTCACTGTTTCTTCAAGAGGAGGTAAAATCCAGTATGTAACATGCTGGAAATAGACAATGAAGGACCAAACCAGAGGCATGATACTTTGTGAGCACATCGTATTGGGTTGGCCAAAAAGTTCATTCAGGTTTTCCTGTACCATCTTATGAGAAAACACAAGCAGACTTTTTGGCCAACCTAGTATCGTACACTTTTCCCCGTGAAACACTCAAATTTTGTGCCTTGCTACTTGCTTAACATTGAATAACACCCACTTTTTTGTGCGACTGCATAGTTTTTGGGACGTGATGAGGGAATTTTCTGTAATACCTCATGTTTAAGTATAGGTATAACTTCTTAAGCACTCCAGGAGAAATAAGCATTGCAGGGCAATTTAAATTTCTATGGAGGATTTTGGGGGAAATTACAGATGTTTATGTAAAAACTCAAGTATAACCATTAAACATAATTTGTAAAACCTTTCACATTTCAATCAGGTAAATAAAAATATGGAAGTAAAGGAAAAGGTAAACAGAAAATTAAAATAAGGTGACATAAATAAGCTCAAATATGCCAGTGATAATAATAAATATAAATGGAATACATTTTAAGTGTAGATAATATCAATTTGGATTAAAAATAAGAGTTAAATTCTATTCATAAGAAATATATCTAAAGCCAAAAGACAGGTCTAAAACAAGGTAACTGTAAAAGATACAGTTGACAATGAGTAAAGATACATTACTACCACAGAAAATGGTAATTTTAGGAAAAAATTTACTAAAACAGACAAAATCATGTAACACTATGATTTTCAAAAAGTCACTTAGCCATATCTTCAAAATATTATTTTTCAAATTAAATTGATTGAATTACAAAGATTTTTAAAATCCAGAAAAGTATTGTTTTTAATTCACTTGTTAAAAATACTAGATTAAATAGGACTTATATATGTATATGATTGAAATTTAGTTTAAAATGACCAAAAGTACTGATTTTGTACCTTTCATGATTGGAAAACTTTTTCCCCCATTTTCTAATTTTTGTCTTTTTAAGACAGTCTATCAAAAGATTTCTCCCTATAGCTATGACATATATATATATTATATATGTCATCTTTTGTGAAAAATATCTGAAAAATTGGTTATCTTTATGTCACTAGAAACCACAAATGTTACTCAAACGGAATTGTATTTCATGTCACTTAAACGTGGCCCAATTCACCTTCCTCAGGGAGCTATTGTCATCAGGAAAATTGCTGACTCTAGAAACGAGTCAAAATGTCTTCATTCCCCATCACCAACTCTATTACCATCATTTTTTGACGTATATGACTGACTTTTTCTCAGTTTATATACAGTAAAGTAAGAAAACAATTTTGTTATCTTTATCCTACTTCCCCTTCCTTTTTAAATAAATTGCCTCTTGACTTCCCTTCCTAAACTGAAATTATGTAGTTGCAAATGATGAACAAGGTGGTACCCACAAGAATCCTGTTATTTTTTTGTGCTTAATCACCAGAGATTTTTGTTGTAAGCATTTCACCCAAAGACGAACTCACTTTTACCTAAAACTGTTTAGCTCTGGTTATATAAGAATGAATAGTGGTCATATATTTTCAAATATAAGTTATAGTCACTTAGTAGGTATTATTAGTTACAGTCCATTTTACTAAGCTGGAAGAGGGATTCAAAAAAGTAAAATGTATAATAAAATGTATGGTCTCTTTCCATACTCTCTACTTTCAGATCTTCATCATTTTTTTTTTATCATTAATCCTGTCTCTTTTAAAATCTCTACCTCCTCTAAATCTCACAATAATTTTCAACAGCTAATCATTTTTAACCACTTGATTTAAGCCTCTCTAATCTATTTCAAAATTTTATTGCTTTTCTTCCTCTGGGAAAGAATATATTTCCATCTAGAAAAAGAAGTAATTTTTCACTTTGATTATCAGACTTGCTGTTTTGTTCTGTTTTGTTTTTTTCCTCTAGCATATAGGAGTGTCTGCTAGAAACCAGGTGTCTATGATATGAGTAGGACCAATGGGCTCCACCAGCAAGGTAAGTTGCCTGTGCTTTCCACAGCATGGCCTAAGCTGAACACAGCACAGGTTACGCTACTCATGATCTACACGGACAGCCACCAGCAGGAAGCCTATGATAGGAACAGCTCAAACACACCTTAGCAAATACCAACCAGTCACCAGGTGCCCTGCAACTAAAACCAGCAAAAACCTGCAACTTTTCCCAACCCTTCAGAACAATAAACCTTCCCTTAATTCCAAATATCATCTAGGACAGGAAGAAGCAAATTGAGAAATAACCTGATAGTGAGGGTACCTTTGAGTTGACTGCATATTTGTCTGAAAGAGCTTGTTTTATTTTATTTTTTTGATGAAGGAAACTGAAAACATTTTCTATGTTTATTAATTTTTGTAGATAGTAAAAACAAATGGTGGTTGTTCTCAAGGGTAGAAATTGTCCATAATGAGACTAAGTTATTCGATAGTACGATTTCATAATGACAACTAAATTATAATTATATTATTATGACACGGGCTTAAAGCTCAACATTCAGAAAACTAAGATCATGGCATCTGGTCCCATCACTTCATGGCAAATAGATGGGGAAACAGTGGAAACAATGTCAGACTTTTATTTTGGGGGGCTCCAAAATCACTGCAGATGGTGATTGCAGCCATGAAATTAAAAGATGCTTACTCCTTGGAAGAAAAGTTATGACCAATCTAGATAACATATTCAAAAGCAGAGACATTACTTTGCCGACTAAGGTCCGCCTAGTCAAGGCTATGGTTTTTCCAGTGGTCATGCATGGATGTGAGAGTTGGACTGTGAAGAAGGCTGAGTGCCGAAGAATTGATGCTTTTGAACTGTGGTGTTGGAGAAGACTCTTGAGGGTCCCTTGGACTGCAAGGAGATCCAACCAGTCCATTCTGAAGGAGATCAGCCCTGGGATTTCTTTGGTAAGAATGATGCTAAAGCTGAAACTCCAGTACTTTGGTCACCTCATGCGAAGAGTTGACTCGTTGGAAAAGACTCTGATGCTGGGAGGGATTGGGGGCAGGAGGATAAGGGGACAACAGAGGATGAGATGGCTGGATGGCATCACTGACTCAATGGATATGAGTCTGAGTGAACTCCGGGAGTTGGTCATGGACAGGGAGGCCTGGCGTGCTGCGATTCATGGTGTCACAAAGTGTCAGACATGACTGAACTGAGCTGAACTGACATATAAACCAAAAAGATGTTTTTTTCACTTTTTTTGGGTTTTTTTAGGCGTCTGGTACTTTAAATTTTTTTTTTTAACTTTACAATATTGTATTGGTTTTGCCATACATCAACATGAATCTGCCACGGGTGTACATGTGTTCCCAGTCCTTAACCCCTCTCCCACCTCCCTCCCCACACCATCCCTCTGGGTCATTCCAGTGCACCAGCCCCAAGCATCCTGTATCCTGTATCGAACCTGGACTGGCGATTCGTTTCTTATATGATATTGTACATGTTTCAACGCCATTCTCCCAAATCATCCCACCCTCTCTCTCTCCCACAGAGTTCAAAAGACTGTTCTATACATCTGTGTCTCTTTTGCTGTCTCGCATACAGGGTTATTGTTACCATCTTTCCAAATTCCATATACATGCGTTAATATACTGTATTGGTGTTATTCTTTCTGGCTTACTTCACTCTGTATAATCGGCTCCAGTTTCATCCACCTCATTAGAACTGATTCAAATGTATTCTTATTAATGGCTGAGTAATACTCCATTGTGTATATGAAAGAGCTTGTTTTAAACTGAAGAAAATTTCTTAAACTGGGAGAAAAAATAACAGTTGTAATTGGAAATTTTTAAATTTATTTATAGCCTAATGAATAGCATGGTATGGTCTATTCAGAAAGATTAGATTACAAGGAAAAAAGTAGAGAAGAAAATAGAAGTGTTGAAGTATAAATAATTATTCAGTCAACATCATAGTGTGAATGAATAATTCACAGTATACATCTGTCTAGAGTATGATGACTGTGAATGGTCATAGTGAACTGGTTATAGCTACAGATACATATGGATCCACTATCTTTATGCATCTCTATCTATCTAATCTATATGTAGCTATATAAGTATAGTATAATATGTAGTTGAGTTTGTGTCTTTTCATACGTAAAACTAAAACTGATACTTTTCTGTATAAGTCATTGTCTGAATATTCTATCATATTATGGAAATAACTAGTAAGCAGTAAGAATGGGCATTTTAAAAATTATTGAGATACTTTTCCAAATAGTTATACTTTCTTTAAATCAATCCATTCCTATAAAAAGTGAATGGTTCAGAAAGAATAAGAAAACATATTACATATTAATTACACATGGTATTTGTTGTCATTTTTACTTTCATTATTATGAAGGCCAGATTTCAGGAGATTGTTTAAGTCTTCTGAGACATTTGCTCCTAAATGAAGACACACAGCCACTAGCTGGAAGGTAAGACTACGTATTTGCCTCATATTGTCTTATGTCTGTCTAGCTCAGTGATGAGTCTTTTTACTTAAACAGAATATAATCTGTCTAGGTATCCTTATTAAGTACTTTCCCCACCAAGATTCAATTGCTATTGATTGCATGAAGCTCATGAAGATTAATGCTTTCTATTCTACCAAAATCCATTGTTAGACATTTTAAATTCTCTATATAAAAATTTATGTTCAGTTCAGTTCAGTTGCTCAGTCTTGTCTGACTCTTTGCGATCCCATGAATCACAGCACGCCAGGCCTCCCTGTCCATCACCATCTCCTGAAGTTCACTCAGACTCACGTGAATCGACTCCGTGATGCCATCCAGCCATCTCATACTCTGTCATCCCGTTCTCCTCCTGCCCCCAGTCCCTCCCAGCATCAGAGTCCTTTCCAATGAGTCAACTCTTCGCATGAGGTGACCAAAGTACTGGAGTTTCAGCTTTAGCATCATTCCTTCCAAAGACCTCCCAGGGCTGATCTCCTTCAGAATGGACTGGTTGGATCTCCTTGCAGTCCAAGGGACCCTCAAGAGTCTTCTCCAACACCACAGTTCAAAAGCATCAATTCTTCGGTGCTCAGCTTTCTTCACAGTCCAACTCTCACATCCATGCATGATCACTGGAAAAACCATACCCTTGACTAGACGGACTTTTGTTGGCAAAGTAATGTCTCTGCTTTTCAACATCCTATCTAGGTTGGTCATAACTTTCCTTCCAAGGAGTAAGCATCTTTTAATTTCATGGCTGCAATCACTATCTGCAGTGATTTTGGAGCCCCCCAAAATAAAGTCTGACCCTGTTTCCACTGTTTCCGCATCTATTTGCCATGAAGTGATGGGACCAGATGCCATGATCCTCATTTTCTGAATGTTGAGCTTTAAGCCAACTTTTTTACTCTCCACTTTCACTTTCATCAAGAGGCTTTTTAGTTCCTCTTCACTAATAACATAAAAAATAATTTTAAATGACTTCTGTAAAGAATGTAGCAGTATTTACTATACACTACTGCATGAGTTTCCATTGAATTCTTCTATGGTTGATATTTCAGGAATCAAGCATCAGTCCTCACCCTTTCAGGAAAGAAGCAACTCACTACAAGCTAAAGTTCACAGAAGGCCAAGAGAGGACAAAGTTGGAACATTTGTAGACTAAAAAATATAGTTACAACTTGAACGTAGAGAGTTATTTTATTTGGTAGGAAAGTTTAGTACTTGGACCCCAGGAGATAAAATTTCAGTGGTTCTGAGAAAACTGCTCCAAGGAGGCCAGAAGGAAAGTCAGGCTATATACAGTTTGCAACAAAGAGAGCCGGTAGTCTGAACATCAAAGATCAGATATCAAGTTAGAGAATTTAGCGTTCTATATATGGGAAGATGCAAGCCTCTGGGCTCACCGAATTCATTCCTTTCAAACACACCTTAGGTCTCTGGGGCAAATCCTGTTTCCTTGTTCACCTTAAGGAGTGGCAGATGGCTGCCTCTTGCATTCCCTCAAGCTCCTCAGCAATCACCATTGGAGGGTGGCAGGCATCTGCTGGATCACAGTTTTGGGAGTGCTAATTCACATTTGGAGGCCAGAAATTGCTGATGGCTATGATATTTCATGTTTATTGATATGGCAGGAGATGTTTTCATTTCACAGTTTTATTCCCTTGTTTCACTCTGTTCTTTCCATTGAATTATGGATACTTTCACACTCTTCCCTTAGTATATATAGTCCATAGTATGTACTGGTAATCCAAGTCTATGCCCCAACCAGTAACACGGAAGAAGCTGAAGTTGAATGGTTTTAAAAGACCTACAAGACCTTTTAGAACTAACACCCAAGAAAGATGTCCTTTTCATTATAGGGGACTGAAATGCAAAAGTAGGAAGTCAAGAAACACCTGGAGTAACAGGCAAATTTGGCCTTGGAATATGGAATGAAGCAGGGCAAAGACTAATAGAGTTTTGCCAAGAAAATGCACTGGTCATAGCAAACACCCTCTTCCAACAACACAAGAGAAGACTCTACACATGGACATCACCAGATGGTCAACACCAAAATCAGATTGATTCTGTTCTTTGCAGCCAAAGATGGAGAAGCTCTATACAGTCAACAAAAACAAGACAAGGAGCTGACTGTGGCTCAGATCATGAACTCCTTATTGCCAAATTCAGACTTAAATTTAAGAAAGTAGGGAAAATCACTAGACCATTCAGGTATGACCTAAATCAAATCCATTATGATTATACAGTGGAAGTGAGAAATAGATTTAAGGGACTAGATCTGATAGATAGAGTGTCTGATAAACTATGGACTGAGGTTCATGACATTGTACAGGAGACAGGGATCAAGACCATCCCCATGGAAAAGAAATGCAAAAAAGCAAAATGGCTGTCTGGGGAGGCCTTATAAATAGCTGTGAAGAAAAGAGAAGCAAAAAGCAAAGGAGAAAAGGAAAGATATAAGCATCTGAATGCAGCGTTCCAAAGAATAGCAAGAAGGGATAAGAAAGCCATCTTTAGTGATCAGTGCAAAGAAATAGAGGAAAACAACAGAATGGGAAAGACTAGAGATCCCTTCAAGAAAATTAGAGATACCAAGGGAAACTTTCATGCAAAGATGGGCTCGATAAAGGACAGAAATGGTATAGAACTAACAGAAGCAGAAAATATTAAGAAGAGGTGGCAAGAATACTCAGAAGAACTGTACAAGAAAGATCTTCACGACCAAGATAATCACAACGGTGTGATCACTCACCTAGAGCCAGACATCCTGGAATGTGAAGTCAAGTGGGCCTTAGAAAGCATCACTATGAACAAAGCTAGTGGAGGTGATGGAATTCCAGTTGAGCTCTTTCAAATCCTGGAAGATGATGCTGTGAAAGTGCTACACTCAGTATGACGGCAAATTTGGAAAACTCAGCAGTGGCCACAGGACTGGAAAAGGTCAGTTTTCATTCCAATCCCAAAGAAAGGCAATGCCAAAGAACGCTCAAACTACCACACAATTGCACTCATCTCACACGCTAGTAAAGTAATGCTCAAAATTCTCCAAGCCAGGCTTCAGCAATATGTGAACCACGAAATTCCAGATGTTGAAGCTGGTTTTAGAAAAGGCAGAGGAATCAGAGATCAAATTGCCAACATCCACTGGATCATCAAAAAAGCAAGAGAGTTCCAGAAAAACATCTATTTCTGCTTTATTGACTATTCCAAAGCCTTTGACTATGTGGATCACAATAAACTGTGGAAAATTCTGAGAGAGATGGGAATCCCAGACCACCTGACCTGCCTCTTGAGAAATCTTTATGCAGGTCAGGAAGCAACAGTTAGAACTGGATATGGAACAACAGGCTGGTTCCAAATAGGAAAAGGAGTACGTCAAGGCTGTTTATTTAACTTCTATGCAGAGTACATCATGAGAAATGCTGGACTGGAGAAAACACAAGGTGGAATCAAGATTGCCGGGAGAAATATCAATCACCTCAGATATGCAGATGACACCACCCTTATGGCAGAAAGTGAAGAGGAACTAAAAAGCCTCTTGATGAAAGTGAAAGTGGAGAGTGAAAAAGTTGGCTTAAAGCTCAACATTCAGAAAACAAAGATCATGGCATTTGGTCCCATCACTTCATGGCAAATAGATGGAGAAACAGTGTCAGACTTTATTTTTTGGGGCTCCAAAATCACTGCAGATGGTGACTGCAGCCATGAAATTAAAAGACACTTACTCCTTGGAAAAAAGTTATGATAAACCTAAATAGCATGTTGAAAAGCTGACACATTACTTTGCCAACAAAGGTCCATCCAGTCAAGGCTATGGTTTTTCCAGTAGTCTTGCATGGATGTGAGAGTTGGACTGTGAAGAAGACTGAGTGCCAAAGAATTGATGCTTTTGAACTGTGGTGTTGGAGAAGACTCTTGGGAGTCCCTTGGACAGCAAGGAGATCCAACCAGCCCATTCTAAAGGAGATCATCCCTGGGAGTTCTTTGGAAAGAATGATGCTAAAGCTGAAACTCTAGTACTTTGGCCACCTCGTGCGAAGAGTTGACTCAATGGAAAAGACTGATGCTGGGAGGCATTGGGGGCAGGAGGAGAAGGGGACGACAGAGGATGAGATGGCTGGATGGCATCACTGACTCGATGGACGTGAGTCTGCGTGAACTCTGGGATTTGGTGATGGACAGTAAGGCCTGGCATTCTGCGATTCATGGGGTCGCAAAGAGTCGGACACAACTGAGCGACTGAACTGAACTGAATCTTATTTCAAAAGATGAGCTGAATGTATAGAAAAATAATACAAAAATAAATACAATTATGCATGCCTGAAATCATAAGGAAAGTGATGAAGAACTGAAGAGTCTCTTGATGAAAGTGAAAGAAGAAAGTGAAAAAGCTGGCTTAAAGCTCAACATTCAAAAACTAAAGATCATGGCATCTTGTTCCATCACTTCATGGCAAATAGATGTGGAAACAATGAAAATATTGACAGACTATTTTTTTTGGGGGGGGGGCGCTCCAAAATCACTGCAGATGGTGACTGCAGCCATGATATTAAAAGATGCTTGCTTCTTGGAAGAAAAGCTATGACCAACCTAGACAGCATATTAAAAAGCAGAGACATTACTTTTCCAACAAAGGTCAATCTAGTCAAAGCTATTGTTTTTCCAGTAGTCATGTGTAGATGTGAGAGCTGGCCTATAAATAAAGCTGAGCGCCAAAGGATTGATGCTTTTGAACTGTGGTGATGGAGAAGACTCTTGAGAGTCCCTTGGACTGCAAGGAGAGCAAACCAGTGATTCCTAAAGGGAATCTGTCCTGAGTATTCATTGGAAGGACTGATGTTGAAGCTGAAGCTCCAATACTTTGGCTACCTGTTGCAAAGAACTGACTTATTAGAAAAGACCCTGATGCTGGGAAAGTTTGAAAGCAGGAGGAGAGGAGTACAACAGGAAGAAATGGTTGCATGTCATCACCAACTCAATGGACATGAGTTTGAGCAAGCTCCGGGAGCTGGTGATGGACAGGGAAGCCTGGCGTGCTGCAGTCCATGGGGTCACAAGTAGTCAGACACAACTGAGGGACCGAACTGACTGAAAATCTCAAAGAAGGAAATACACATACATGTATACACAAATTTTTCTCAGTTTATTTTTGCTGTTGCTGTTAGTATACAGTGTAAATGTTTTAAGATCAAGTTCTTTCACTCTGAAGTTTTTTTAAGCTTTTGTGTTGTTCCTATTTAGTCGCTAAGTCATTTCCAACTCTTTGCAACCCCATGGACTGTAGCCCACCATGCTCCTGTGTCCATAGGATTTCCCAGACAAAAATACTAGAGAGGGTTGCCATTTCCTTCTCCACAGATCTTCCTATTTAGGGATCAAACCCGGGTCTCCTGTATTGCAGGTGGATTTTTCCTCCTGAACCATTGAGCTTCCCTTTTCTTAAGCATAAAATTGCAGAAGATTAGAAGGGCCAAGATTGAAATGAAATTTATTTTTTTAATATTTTAAATATTTCACATGTGACATTTCCATTTTTAATGCACATTTGTATTTTCTTGCTTTCATCCATTTTCTTAATTGGCATCAAAGAGACTGTATTTTATTCAATTTCTGTTTGCATCTTTCAAAAATTCCTGAATCATCTTATCCAAAAGCTCCTGAATCATCTTCAAAATGCACTCAAAGGATGACCCTAATGATCACAAAGAATTCTTTCTCTTCTTTGGTTTAAGTGCATAGATATACATTTCACTCTGAATAATATCAAGCTTAGAATAGAGAAGCAACATTTCCCTTTACACTTGGGAGAATTTTTGTTTAGTGCAGTCATTCATGGGGTTCTAAGAAATTTTCCTTGACAGTGCAAGGAGTTCCTGACATTGCACCTTTCAAATGAGTTTCATCTGTGTTAACTCTGTCAGCCTTATATAACCAGTATCATGTCAACACCATTGCATTCTCTCCCATTGCTAATATAATATTGATTTTTTTAATCTATTGGGTTAAGACTAGTAGTTTCTTTGTTTGTTTATTTATTCATTTTTGGCTATTTTGGATCTTCGTTGGTCTGCTCAGGCTTTCTCTAGTTGCAGTGAGCGGAGGCTACTCACTAGTAGTGGTGTGCAGACTTCTCATTGTGGTGTCTTTGCTGCTGAGCACAGGCTTTAGGGCTTCTGCAGTTGCAGTGCATGGCTCAATAGTTCTGGCTTGCAGGCTCTAGAGCACAGGCTCAGTAACTCAGATGAAGAATCTTCCCAGACCAGGGACTGAACCAGTGTACCCATATCCCCTACATTAATCACTGGGCCACCAGGGAAGCCCTATAGTACCTTTTTTTATATATAACCAATGAATAAGACATAGGACAAGGGAATCAAGCATAGGAGTTTTAGGGGGTATGACAGATAATTTTCAGTAGAGTAGCAACTTCTGAAGAATGTAAAGGAGTTAGTCATATATTAATATATTTCTGGGAACAGAGTGTATAGGAAGAGAGAACAGCCTAGAGGCCGGGAAACAATGATCTATCGTCACACAGAATTATACAATTCTTCCTTGTTAGAATTTATAATGCATTTACACACTCTCACACACAGTGTATCATGTACATTTGGACTTTAATTGGGAAAAGGGTTTTTCTTTCCTAGCTGTAGATAGTTTTACATGTTACTTTGTAAATATGTTGAGGAAAACAATGTACTTCAGAAGACCTTAACTTCTGCATGGAGCACAGATTCCCAGTCTTCCTTGCACATTAAGAGTCTCCAAGAACCATTTGGAAGACTGCAAAGGCAGACACCAGATTTTCCTTGCCTCAGAACTTCCTTTCATTAAACTAGAGAGTTTTCTAGCTGCTAGTGTTGAAAAATTATCCTCAGGGGGTTATTTCTTCCAAAGGGAGCAGAGTTTCCCTGACACCATATTCTCAGATTTCTACTCAGTACAAGAGAGCTCCAAATCAAAAGAACAAACTCAGTTTTCCATGGACAAATTATTGAGTCCACGAACTATTTTAGACGATTAGATTCTCAAGTTATTTTCAAATATTATCTGCACAAAAACCAGTTCACTGTAGTTTGATGATGTCAATACTTTTTAAAAGACCAAAATTTATAAAGCTGAAAAAAAAAAGACATTCTTCATCTCCAGCCTTTTTCTGGCAATGCTGGCCATCCTTCTGTTTCCATTAAACTGTGCCTGTTCCCAGTATGTTCTTCACCTAATCCATCCAGTCTAAACTAGCCATTCGTTATCACATTACACCTAATTTTAAATCTTAAACAAAACATGTACCACAGTCTGGTTTATTTTAGTTTATCTATCAATCTACTCATTTGTTTATCTAGTCTCTGTTTTCCTCTTCTCCACATTATTTGCTTCCATACTTTATGTACCTAGAACAAGGCCTGGCATATAGAGTACATGCTTAATATATATATTTCTCGGGCTTCCCTGATGGCTCAGGGGTAAAAAAAAAAAATCCATCTGCCAATGGAGAAGTCACAAGTTCAATCCCTGGTCCAGGAAGATCCTACATGCCACAGAGCGACTAAGCCCATGCACCACAATACTGAACCCATGCTCCGGAGCCCTGGAGCTGAAACTATTGAGCCCACATAGAGCAACTACTGAGGCCCATGCACCCTAAAGTCTGTGCTCCCCAACATGAGAAACCACTGCAATGAGAAGCCCTTGCACCAAAACTAGAGAGTAGCCTCTGCACACTGCAGCTAAGGAAAAGCCCATACATCAGTGAAAATCCAGCACAGTCAAAAATGAAATAAATAAAGTTATTAAAATGTACACATATTTCTCAAAAGAAAAGAATATTACATAGTCTGAAATAATGAATAAACTTTGCCTTTACAAACCTAGAAAAATAAAATCATCACATTGAATATCCGGTATTTTGTAACATTTTGTTAAACATTTTCAGAATTATTCTTTCCTCTTAATCATCTTTAAGATGGGAAACAATTTAAGATTTTAATATATTATAAGGAACAATATATGTACATCATTGTGAAATAAACAAGTGAGGGTCTTCTATAGAAATTATTGATGATCATCTTGTAAAATAGAAAAATATTTTTAAACTTTTCTTTTGAGAGTGTTAATGAGAAGATGCACTTTTTAAGTTAAAAGTATGTATGATTGTGATATTTTGATGGCTCATCAGAAAGTCAAATACCACTGTGAGACTAGTAGAGTGCTTCTACACAGGTTAAAAGGATATTTGAGGGAAACCAAAAAAAACAAATAACCCCAGAGGTCAGAAATGGCATTTGTATCAACAGTTCTCAGGGGGAAACCAGAGGTTAAAAATAAAACATTGATAGCCTACAAGGCAAAACTTAGAATACAACAGATAAGTGGAATGAAATTTCTTCTTCCCCCATCTCTATCTGTGTGATGTCTGAGATTAGGTTTTTTAAAAAACAGTGAATTTACTTGTCTTCAATTGAAGATGAATAGCAAAAATGGAGTATGAAAATGACTGCCAAATTAACAGGTACTAAGGAACTAAATCAGAAGAATGCTGGAAAAATTATTCTGTTTTGACCTCAAAATTTTTTAGCAAAATATAGAATTATAATATAAAACATGAATGCCAAAATAATCATTTATACAATTTGAGGATTTTCCAAGTATGTTTCCAGTCTTCTGAAGCACCAGACTCCAGCACTTAAAGACGCATAAAGCTTTGGTTTCCCATAGGCTAGTTTGTCATGGCCACCTAACTTCCAATTCTCCTACATATGCTTCTCCCCAAAACATTTACATGAACAAAAAGAACAAATGCAATCATAATTTATGATTATAATAAATCTATAACAATAGCAAGGAGGCAGAAATTTTTGAAAATATTGATTTACATGTAGGCAAACATTCTCTGGACTTCCTGGGAGGTGCAGTGGTACAGTATCTGCCTGCCAATGCAGGAGACGTAAGAGATGCAGACTTTAACCCTGGATCTGGAAGATTCCCTGGAGTAAGAGATGGCAACGCATTCCAGCATTTGTTGCAGTGAAAAAGAAAAAGAGAAATGAGTTTTCTCTTTCCCTTTCCTGCGAACAAAGAAGATAATGAGAACAGTGAGAAGGCCTGTATATTCCTAGTTATTTTTTTACTTTAACTTCTCTTAACTCTGCCTGTCTATCACTAAGTTTACTTTTCTGCCCTCTAACTCTGCAGGAGCTATAATTCACATTTATCCTTTTACATACTAAGTTACTTCAGTTGTGTCCGACATTTTGGACCCCATGGACTGTAGCCTGCCAGGCTCCTCTGTCTGTGGGATTCTCCAGTCAAAAATACTGGACTGGGCTGCCATTTCCTATTCCAAGGGATCTTCCTGACCTAGGGATTGAACGCATGTCTTTTAAGTCCCCTGCATTAGCAGGCTGGTTCTTTTACCACCAGTACCACCTATCTGGTATTTACCCTTAAAACACCCTTCCCCTTGTAGTTACATATCAGAAAGAAGGCCACTGAGCCACCAAACAGCCAAACCCAATTTCTGGGTCACTAATGCCAGGAAAAGGTCAATTTTCATTTTGGTGCCAAAGAATGCTCAAACTGCCACACAATTGCACTCATCTCACATGCCAGTAAAGGAACGCTCAAAATTCTCCAAGCCAGGCTTCAGCAGTACTTGAACCATGAACTTTCAGATGTTCAAGCCAGATTTAGAAAAGGCAGAGGAACCAGAGATCAAATTGCCAACATCTCTTGGATCATGGAAAAAGCAAGAGAGTTCTGGAAAAACATCTATTTCTGCTTTGTTGACTATGCCAAAATTTTTGACTGTGTGGATCACAATAAACTGTGGTAATTTCTTAAAGAGATGGGAATACCAGACCACCTGACCTGCCTCTTGATGTAGGTCAGGTCAGGCAGCAACAGTTAGAACCGGACATGGAACAACAGACTGGTTCCAAATCGGGAAAGGAGTATATCAAGGCTGTATACTGTCACCCTGCTTATTTAACTTCTTTGCAGAGTACATCATGAGAAATGCTGGGCTGAATGAAGCACAAGCTGGAATCAAGATTGCTGGGAGAAATATCAATCACTTCAGATGACACTACCCTTATAGCAGAAAATGAAGAAGAACTAAAGAGCCTCTTGATGAAAGTGAAAGAGGAGAGTGAAAAAGTTGGCTTACAACTGAACATTTAGAAAACTAAGAGCATGGCATCTGGTCCCATCATTTCATGGCAAATAAATGGGGAAACAGTGGAAACAGTGACAGACTTTATTTGGGGAGGCTCCAAAATCACTGCAGATGGTGATAGCAGCCATAAATTAGAAGACGCTTGCTCCTTGGAAGAAAAGCTATGACCAACCAAGACAGCTTATTAAAAAGCAGAGACATTATTTTGACAACAAAGGTCCTTCTAGTCAAAGCTAGTATTTTTCCAGTAGGCGTGTATGTATGTGAGAGTTGAACTATAAAGAAAGCTGAGCACCAAAAAATTAATGTTTTTGAATTGTGGTGTTGGAGAAGACTCTGAGAGTCCCTTGGACTACAAGGAGATCCAATCAATCCATCCTAAAGGAAATCAGTTCTGAATATTCATTGGAAGGACTGATGCTGAAGCCGAAACTCCAATACTTTGGCCACCTGATGTGAAGAACTGACTCATTTGAAAAGACCTTGATGCTGGGAAAGTTTGAAGGCAGGAGGAGAAAGGAACGACAGAGGACGAGATGGTTGGATGGCATCACCAACTGAATGGACATGAGTCTGAGTAAACTTCGGGAGTTGGTGATGGACAGGGAGGCCTGGTATACTGCCATCTGTGAGGTCACAAAGAGTTGGACACAACTGAGCAACTGAATTGAACTGAACTGAATGCCAGTTTATGACTATCTTTGAAACAGTGCAAAAGGAAGACATCAAGATCCTACCACCTTTGTTCCTCATTACTGCAAATCCTTGCCTTATATAAGCCCCTAGAATCCTCATGGGGGCAGGAGCGGTGGTGGCACAGTTCTTGAGTCTCAAGCCTACTGTGTTCACCTCTCCGCTGAGAATTACATCCACCTTTCTATTTCCTCCAAACTCTCTCTCCGTATTTTTTTCTATTTGGCTTTCAGCGTTCAGAGAGGACCAAGATTTTGGCCAGCAACACATCCTTGCCTAGGAAGAGGAGCCTGGTGGGCTCCATTCCACAGGGACACAAAGAATCAAACATGGCTGAACATTCACACCTTCAAAGTGAAACTGAAAGTCACTCAGTCGTCTCTGACTCTTTGCAACCCCGTGGCCTATACAGTCCATGGAATTCTCCAGGCCAGAATTCTGGAGTGGGTAGCCTTTCCCTTCTTCAAGGAATCTTCCCAACCCAGGGATTTTACCCAAATCTCCTGCATTGCAGGCAGATTTTCTACCAGCTGAGCCACAAGGGAAGCACTCATGCCTTCAAAATTCTACAGATTACAAACCAGGACAGAGGGTCAGACAAGAATTGTATAGAAAAGAGTAGAATACACTGGGATCCTCAGTTCAGTTCAGTTCAGTTCAGTCCAGTTGCTCAGTCATGTCCGACTCTTTGCAACCCCATGAATCGCAGCACGCCAGGCCTCCCTGTCCATCACCATCTCCTGGAGTTCACTCAGACTCACATCCATCGAGTCAGTGATGCCATCCAGCCAACTCATCCTCTGTCATCCCCTTTTCCTCCTACCCCCAATCCTTCCCAGCATCAGAGTCTTTTCCAATGAGTCAGCTCTTCGTATCAGGTGGCCAAAGTATTGGAGTTTCAGCTTCAGCATCAGTCCTTCCAATGAACACCCAGGACTGATCTTCTTTAGGATGGACTGGTTGGATCTCCTTGCAGTCCAAGGGACTCTCAAGAGTCTTCTCCAACACCACAGTTCAAAAGCATCAATTCTTCGGCACTCAGCTTTCTTCACAGTCCGACTCTCGCATCCATACATGACCACTGGAAAAACTGGCAGTCAAATGGAGATAATATTAACTATGATTTATCTCCAGTAAGAGATGATCTTATCTTGAGTTGATGAATGCTGAGAACATATCTAAAGTATGGTAGATCAGAGCACTGACAATACCAGAGTAAAATGAAGACTTCTTATAAAGGACAGATGACCAGCACTCTTAGGAGGCACTGCTCTGAGAAAAGAGAATGACAGTTTGGTTGAGACAACGCTTCCCGGAGGCTTTGTGCTGAAGAGGAAGAGGTGAACACCTAGAGATAATGGCTTTATAAAAAACAAAATTCAAAGAATCATAGGAAAAAGACTCTTCCCATAACGCCCCCTTTGTTAAAGAATTTGCACTCCACCTACAATAGCATTCTTAAATTAAGAAACCAAGTAAGCCACATCTTTTCAGTTCAAACCCATCTTTCTCACTGAGTCTGTAGAATGACCTTTTATTCCTTATGCAGGAAAATATAGTGTAGCTAAAAATAAATAAACAAACAAAACTCTCAGCAACTACACAAAGTAACTTTAAAAATAAAAGATAAAATGAGAAGTTTGGGGTATGAAAAAACATCAAAAAATAGTTGGAAAGAAAAGAAAACCTATGCAACTCTATCACACACAATTCATAAATTCAACTGCTTACTCTTATTTTTATGGCCTTATTTTTATGGGCTGTTTACCAGAGTCTCACTTCCTTGACAAATTCACTTTTTCTTTTTTTTTTTTTTTTTTTTGGTAGTGCAAAAATCTCCTCTTAATTTTTCAACCATTTATTATTGCTCCACTTCCCTGGTGGCTCAGATGGCAAAGAATCTGCCTGCAATGTGGGAGACCTGGGTTCAATGCCTGAGCAGGATAGATCCTCTAAGAAGGGAATGGCTACCCACTCCAGTATTCTTGCCTGGAGAATTCCATGGACAGAGAAGCCTGGTGGGCTATGGTCCATGGGGTCACAAAGAGTCAGACATGGCTGAGCAACTAACACTTTCACATTCAGTATTGCTCCACCAAGGTTATTTAGAAAATTGTTCAACATGTGCACAACTTTGGAGTTGGTAAATGCCTCAAAAGTATACCTTAAAGTAGAAATTTTGCACAGTATGTCAGGTTCAACATCTATGTGGTATCTTTTTCCCCTGGAATCTTTTTCCAGAAGTTACAGTAACCGTGTATGTTCTCTGATGCTTTCAAATAGTTGTCTTTTTTAATGCTCTTTTAAGAATTCTGCTTGAACGGGTGTTCATGATGGGAGAATTGGTTTGATAGCAGTTACTCCATCACAAATCAAGGTCTAAATTTACCTGTCCTTATGTTTGGGGGCTTCCCAGGTGGCTCAGTGGAAAGGAATTTGCCTGCCAATGCAGGAGACACGGGTTCAATCCCTGGGTTGGGATTATCCTCTGGAGAAGGAAATGGCAGCCCACTCCAGTGTTCTTGCCTGGGAAATTCCATGGGCGAAGGAGCCTGGTGGGCTGCAGTCCATGGGGTTGCAAAGAGTCAGACACTACTTAGCAACTAAACACATAAGCACAAGCACACTGTTTTTGGTTTTTCTCAAGTACAAATCTCATTATATTTCAGGGGTTTAAAAATATTTTAAAATATTTTTGGCTCAACAGAAGGATACAAGGATACAAGACTTATTTTCATGGACTACAAGGAACTTGAAATGTCTTAGCATGACTAATTAGATCACTGTAATAAACTTCAAGATTTTCATAATATTCATCTTAAAATGTTTAAAAATTTCAAAAATATAGCATGTCACTATGATTTTATGCATAACTCTTTATGGCCAAAAATGACAAAGAGGAATGTTTATTAGACTATAGATATTATAGTCAAAGAGTGAGACTTAAGAAGAAAGCATGATATAAGCACAATAGCAAGCAAAGTTAATGTTCCTATTTACTTTCTGGACTTTTTGAAGACTTACATTATAAATTGTTAGAGCTTCTTATACTAATAAACTACTAGCATTATTTTATTTCCTGAATACTTGCTGAGAACCTGCTCTATGTCAATTGTTCTTGTTCATCAGGACATAAATATATTTAAATATATATATTATATCTATAATAAATAAAATATATTTAAATAAATCTAAATAAATATTTAGATTGTTTTCTCTCTCAAAAGGCACAGGGAGTAGTGATTCCACATAATTGATTAAAGTAAATACTGTATTGTGGTTATTTTCCACTTTTAATTTAAAATGTTATTTATTAAAATACAAGTAAAATGTTTAAGATTTTTAATGAAGCATTCCTTCATCTGTCATCAGTTTCTACAAGTAATGATGGATTTAGCACTCTCTATCTCATTACCTAAACTTACAGGAAACCCTAACAGAAATCAAATTTTCCATGGAAACTATAGGAGGAAAAAGACAATGAAATTCGGGAAACAAATGCTTTGACAGGCAGTGTAGAAGAAAGGGACAAACAAATGGGATGTTGAATGAATATTAAAAAGGAAAATGAAAGGGGTGTAAACTTTTTAAGCTTCAATTTTCTTATCTGAAATATAGAAATAATATATTTAAATTGTATAATCATTGAGAAGAAAAGATTTATGCAAGCAGAGCTGTTAGTGTTTAATCTGATGTTTAGCAAACACTCATAAATACTGTTGTTTTTGTTTGATATAAAACAAAAGTAATTTGATACTTGAGCAACTAAATCTATAGCTAAACAGTAAGCTAACTTCCTTATCACCAACAGTGCCTGAGATACCTATTCTTTGAATCATTGCTTATCTTATTTACTTAAATAGAAAAATGAAAACACAAGCAATGATATATAGGCTTAAAATTTGAAATTTAACAGATAATTTGTTCCATTGTACTTTTACTACAAAGAGACATAATCCAGACAGAGTCTCCTCCACTCTTCAAAACATTCCCTTAGTCACTGAACTCATGAGTTAAGGTGATATTCTCTCAAAATGAGTGGCGTGAATTGCAATGAAAAACCATGAGTCTCATCAAAATGAATAATACAGAATGTAGGAGGCAGAAGCATCAGGACCAGGGAGCTATTTTGGATCTATTTACTTTGTGATATTTTGCTTTATCTGGGAGGTTTCACAGACTGCCTTTAGAAGAGGAAAGGTGGAATGTCTAATGATGCCCATTAGCACCTTTTCAGGGCTGCTGTGACTCATAGACAGTTTATGTTCACCGAGATTGATCTTGGTGAGGCAGCAGTGAGCAATGGCATGAAATGAGATCTTAATTCCCTGTCCAAGAGTTGAACCTGGGTAGCCTGGATGAGAACCAGGAATCCTAGCCACCAGACCAGCAAGGGCTAGAGGTTAGAAGCTATTTTCCCCTGGATCTTTCCCTCCAATGAAAAATGCATTTATCACAGAGGCAAAAAATATAAATGCAGGTACAAAGTTTATTACTAGAGCTACAGTACAGCAAATGGGAGAGCTCACAGAAAAACAATTTGTTTAGATGGGCTAGAAGGCAGAGATGCACAGAGAGAAAGAGTGTGGGTGTCACCCTAGTGAGGAGGAGCTCAGTAAAGAGGTGGTTAAGTCATTTATATAGAGCAGTTCTTTGTCTTTCTTTAGCCAATTATTTGTTTTCTTTTTCCACACCTGACCTATCCTGGGACCCTCCTCTGGGTGTGCACACACCCCTCAGCCAAGATGGATCTCAAAGTGAAGGCTTCTAGGAGGAGCAAAACTCATCATGGCCTGGCATTATCCTGACCCACAAGGAGCCTTTCTGCACATGTGCAGTGGCTCCCTTGTCCCAAGGGGGCGACTGGAGATCCCTTAATCCTTTACTCAAACAGGGTTTTGCTCCTCTTTGTCCTTACCATGGGTATAACCTCAAGATCTTTACAAGACAAACATTGGCTATTTATCCTCTTTCTGTTGTTACTTCCATTTCGGAGAGCAAACAGAAGGCTGATTGTAAATTCCTCAACTGGAGCCCATCTATTGCTTGTCTCAGGAAATGCTAAGAGTTGAAAGTATCCAGCCCAAAGCCCTACTTCTTCATACCCCAAGAAATGCAAACAGGAGGCCAATTGTAAATATCTAACCTGGAGCCCATCTATCTCCTGCCTCAAGATCATGCTGATGGCATAGTTAGACACCCGCTACAGTATTTAAACATATTTAAATCGAGTGATTTGAGAAAAGCCAAGCATAAGGCTTCAGGTGGTAGAGGTATTTCAGGAATGACAGCACCAAAGAAAAAAATAATTAGCAAACCCTTTCACGATAGCTAATTTTCACTGGGCCATGTGCAGTCTATTTTCGCACGACCAGATGCCCCCTTCAATGTAGTCTTATTTTTATTTACATGGCAAAGTTATTTCTAGAGTTGACAGAGATCTGTCAATTTGTTCTAATTTTGTTGCAAGAAAATTTGCCAGTGTCATGTGATAGCATCTTCTGCCCCATTTATCCAAGTGTCTCAGTTTCACTTGGTGAGGTAAGTTGATTGAGCATTAAAGTTAGAAATACTAATAGCAAACCTCCCCCACAAGCTCATGAGGGTCAGGCTTGGCTATTCAGCTTATTTACAGTCTGATCATCACCCACTGGCTAATTAAAGCTTGAGCCGACTAACTCAGTTTCGTAAAGTATTTCCAGCTAGCGCAATCAATGAAGATTTTCCAAAGCTGCTTACTGAATAGTGCTTTTCCCACATTTCAGATGTGCAGTGGACTTTTCCCAAGACAGTCAAACAATTCGGACAGAAAATTTCCTCTGAGCTTTGATAGTTGAGCGTATTATTGCTAAGGAGAAAGAAGTTCTAAATCAATAAAACAAGACATTGTTTTTTATGACAGTTATTTTAATGATTAGTTATGCCATAATGGTTATACGAACAAAGCCAAAGAACATATAAAAAGGAACTTGCTTCCATAGTAATCAGGGAAATGCAAATCAAAATCAAATGAGATGATATACACCAGAATGACTAAAATAAAAATGATAGACAACACAAGAAGACGTAGAAAAACTGGAAGCATCCAGTGGAACTGTTAAGCTGGTTGGTGTGTCTGCTAAAGAAGAATATTACATAGCAAATATTACATAGCCTATCAGTTTCACTCCTAGGCATTTTCCCAGCATAAAGTACATGTAGAATCCCCAAGCCTGATCACAGCACTGTTAACCTCTAGTCATTTGAGGTGATTCTTCCCCTGACTTTGGTGGGTTTTGCTACATGCGTACACTAATCAGTAAGCAGCTAAATGTTCTTGGGGAAGTTCTCTACAGATCTCCCGGCTGCCCTGCACAATCTTCCTTTCCTATTCTTCCCAACTAGCAGGAACCACCTTGTTCTGCCTGAACTCAGTTCCATGTCCTCAATGTGAGTTATCTCACAGTCTCCCTTTTGGTTTCCTCTCTCTGCACTATGACCTGGAAACTCCCTAAGCTTTTAACTGGAGCAATTACAGAGGTGCATCATTTGCTTTCCATCTTTCAAGGATCTGTTCCAATGACGTTTCATATACTTTGTCCATTTTAAAAATCAGGTAGTTGGGTAAATCCAGTTTCTGTTACTCCATCTTGTCCAAGAGCAGATGTCCTTAGGAACAGCATTTTTACCTGAAAGAAATAACAAGGGCCAAAGATGCTTGCTCTTTGGAAGAAAAGCTATGACCAACCTAGACAGCATAATAAATAGTAGAGACATTACTTTACCCTCCAAAGCCCGTCTAGTCAAAGCTATGGTTTTCCAGTAGTCATGTATGGATGTGAGCGTTGGACTGTAAAGAAAGCTGAGCAATGAAGAATCGATGCTTTTGAACTGCAATGCTGGAGAAGACTCTTGAGAGTCCCTTGGACTGCAAGGAGATCCAACCAGTCAATCCTAAAGGAAATCAACCCTGAACATTCATTGGAAGAACTGATGCTGAAGCTGAAGCTCCAATACTTTGGCCACCTGATGCCAAGAACTGACTCATTGGAAAACAGCCTGATGCTGGGAAAGATTGAGGTCAGGAGGAGTAAAGGACTACAGAGGATGAGACGGTCAGATAGCATCACTAACTCGATGGACATGAGTTTGAGTAAGCTCCGGGAGTTGGTGATGGACAGGGAAGCCTGGCGTGCTGCAGTCCATGGGGTCACAAAGAGTCGGACATGACTGAGCAATTGAACTGAACCGAACCAATAGTTCTTCAGGATTGCATGTTTGACAAATATTTTCTCTAGAACCAACCAAATGGGCCTGTCACTCAAGAAAAACATCTGATAGCATCTGCTGTCAATGAAAACATTTGCACTTTCAAGAAAAATTTAGAATTTTAGAAAACGTGTGTCAGCCACCACTAGCCTGACAGTATCTAACCACATGAGTACTTCCCTAATGAAATCAGTGATCTTATCATATGTGATTTTGAATAATGTATAGTGAAACATGTCAATATGGGAAAGACTTCATTTCTCACGGCACTAATTTTTCCCAAATGACCAGTGGGTGATATTACAAAATCATGTTTGAGTATGACATCTATTTTAAGAACAAGCTAGATAAATTGATTTTAATGTAACATCACTGATAAGTTTGCAAATTCTATACTTAAGTTTTAAGAAACTACCACTTCTTGAGATTTGGTATAATATGAAAGATGAATATTCACAGTTATTTGAAAGGACTATTATAATATTCTTCCTTTTTCATTTTCAAACCTCTTTGTGACCAGATTTTCTTCATATTCTTCAATAAAAATATGCTGTAACAGACTGAATTCAGAAATGGATATGCAAATCCAGGTACTTTCTATTAAGCCAGACTTTCAAAATGTAAATCAAAGTCAGTCTTATTCTTGTTTTAGAAAATATGCTAATTTTTCATAAAAATAAATTATTTCTGTTAACTTGAATTGGAGATATTATTGTAATTTTTTAAAATGAATTAAGAAATTTTAATTTTCTTAAATTTTAATTCCTATTATGGTATAAATATCTATTCTTATCACCTTATAAATAAAAGCCTTTTGAGAGCTCCAATAATCTTTGGGTGTGTAACGGGTTTTGGAGGACAGAAAGTTTGCCAACCTCTGGTGTAGAAAACCACATGTTATAGGTTAGAAAGACTTCTCTACAGCTTTCTTTTCTTCCTGATGCTTGAACCACTTCATTCGGTTGGGGTCTACCTAATCTCTGTCCATTGGCCACCTAATAGGTATATACCTAACTCACATGCCTTCTCTTTACTTGCTATGTGACTTGTATTAACCAACTATCTTCAAGAGCCTTTTCAGTTATGTGTTCTTACTGCCTGCTGCAAATCTATCTCCTTTTTTCTGAATTTCAGATATCATTCCCTACTTTTCCAATAGAGATGAACTCCACATTTTGACAGATAAAAATTATTGTATATTTCTGAGGGATGTTTGGATTTAGAAGTATTTCCACAGAAGCCTTGAACGTCTTTAGTGAATCTCTAGTAGTAAAATATACCTTCCAGTAATACTGGCCATGACATAATGGGGATAGAAAACTGTTTGGGGACACAGAAAATTACCTGGTGAGTTACAAACCAAATGCCTGTGTACTAAGCTTATGTGAAAATTCTCTATATCTGCTCAATTGCAATGATACAGAACTTTTGTTGGACTTCAGGTAGAAGATGCTCAGGACTCCCAAGCATTTTGTATATTGCAACAAGTAGCCGAAAGACCATGCTTTTATATTTCTTGTTTAAATTGTTTTCCAAAGTCCCTTACTTTTGAAGCATTGTCTCTAAAACTTTCTATGCCATTTTCTTGTCTGACTGGCTCACAATCTCTCCTTGCAATTTATCCCAACACCCATAAAATTTATTACCCGGAAGAGCACAATGTTATTCTCTGAAGTTATTTTCTATTCCATTATTGAGAAAAAAGCATGACATAAGATCAGTCCTTGGGGTTGTTTGAGAGAGAGGAAGCAGGAAAGAAGAAAATCCTTTTTATTTAAAGTTTTCCATCCAGATAATTATCTCATGCTGGGTTGTCCTAAAACACAATTCTCATAGGTTTCTGAATGGGTTATATTTTCCCCAAATAGATGCAATGTCACGAGATGTAAAAAAAAAAAAAAGAAAATTAAACTCTCTTGCTATAACTTGACCCTGGTTCTCCTTGATTATGTTGTAGGTGTGCAAAGAGTAGGTTAAGAAGAGCAGGACTTCTTGAGGAAGTAATTTCTTTTTTAACTTTGTCACTGTCAGTGTTTTCCTTAATTTTTGAGAGTCTGAGATCTTGAGATAGCAGATCAAAAAGTATTTAATTATTTGTGAGTAGTTTTCACTGGGCTTATGGTTTTGTGGTTATTAGCTAACAACACAAAGCAAAATACTGATGAAACAAGTTTGTTATCATGTGTTACTGTTGCTGGGGCTGTTTTTCAGTTAAGAGATTCTTAAAATTATTGCTTGGAGATAGTAGTTGTGCTCCCTTAAGTTTATAAATTATTTTTTAATCTTTAGTTGATGTTATCTCCTTCAATAAATTTATTCTCATTTTTACTCTGTCTAATGCTGTCTCCATTTAAAAGAAAGAAAGAAAAAAAACCCTTAAGTACATTTTACAGGTATTTTGTGCAGTTACTCCAGTTTGGAAAAAAAATGACTCCCATTTGTTTTTAACACTTTCGCAATGTTGATAGCCTCTGTGGATATCTATCAATAATAATATGCATAGAGTATTAAGTCAAATTTGTCTTTTATAAAAAGCTCTCAAAAATCGGCATGTCATTTCCTTAAGAATATTTTCAGGTACTCCTGTTTCCAATAATATGGCAGTACATCACACAAACTAATCTGCCAAAGGGCTGTTTGTACCTGAAGAAACTAAAATGTTGAAAAAATATTTTGTTAAAAATATATAAAACACCTTCCTAAATGCATTTTTGAACTTTTCAGAAGATCAGCAAATCCTCAAAACCCCCAAATATATAAAACAAGAGAATAATAGTAGGTCAGCAACCTCACATCTAATTTTTGTCTTGAGAATGATTACACATCTCTAGTTATTTTGAGCTTTCATGATAGTATGAGGTGTGGAAAAGAAGAGATAAAACTCAGGATGTTTCCAACACAGGGAATCTAATAAAAGATTGGACTTCATAGAGTTTGAACTCCTCTCTATGGGCTACATGCACAGGAACAGTGAGAAATAGAATTAGGCAAGAAAAACCTTGCTACACAAAGGAGATATGGGGAAATTTTTCCTATCTGAGGCCCAGGACTGAGTGAGGGGAAAAATCTTTCTTTGAATTTTTATAATCCGTACTGGTTCTTGCAGTGCATCTGAGATATGCTTCCATACTACCTGCGTGATTCAAACACTCCTCCAGGCAACTGGCAGAATCAGATGCAAATCTCTGTAGGAATTTAGCTTCAACCCAGGTCTCAAAGAAAAATGAGCTACTCAAAGTTAAAACTCACAAAACATAAAAAGAAATAAAGAATACAGGTAGGAACTAGCAGGAACAACAGTCAGCAGATAAGCAAATTCAAAATTAATTCAGATATTGAAAAAATCAGGCACATAACTTTTAAAAAGCAATGTTTAATAAAAGAAAAACTTGAAAATACAATCAGGGAATAGTCAGATTTGAGAAGGAGCCAAATAAAACTTCTAGAAATAAAACAGTAAATATTAAAATAAAGCTCTAATTAGAAAATTAAACAACCAATTAAATATAGTTGAAGAGAGAATATATGAACTAAAAAAATATATGAATTCAGTTTCTAGAATACAGTCTAGAAAGACAAGCAGAATAAAATATTAAAAGACATACAAATATAATAAGTATCACATACATTTAATCAGAATTCCAGAGGAAGATAATGAAAATAGTAGGACATTTACACTATTAAAAAGAAACAGTTATCAAATTCAAAAATTTTAAAAAGTTCCAAGAACTTAAATGAATACAAATTAATTCCTAGTCAAACCAGGAATGAACTTCAGGGCAACAAAGAAAAAGAATTGATCTTAAATATAGTCAAAAAGACATGCTCCTAAAGGAGTGATAGTAAGACTGGCAACTGAATTCTCAACAACAGTAATTGAAGCCAGGAGTGAAGGAAACTATATATTCGACGAGTTGATAAAAAGTAATCATGAACTTAGAATTGTAAACGCAGTGAAACTATCTCTCAAGAATGAGGGTAAAGACATTTTCAGATAAAATCTGAGAGTTGACTACCAAATACCTTCACAAAAGGAAAATGTAAGAAGGCATGTTAGGTAGGAGAGACACAAACAGAGAGAGAGAGAGAGGGTCAGAAGAAGTGCGTTTAAAGACTCAGATGAGAAAGATGAGGTGGCATGCATGAGGGACGGCATGCAAAGAAAAAAATTTGAGCTGTGTATTGGCTATAAGGGAATCAACATAAAATGTTTAAAGACAACAAAATATTTAAAGCAAATGATGAAAAATATATACCAATTGAATACTAACCATAAAAAAGCTGATATAAGGCAAAGAAATGGCTCTACATTGAAAGCAAGCAGATAAAACAAGAAAAATGATTTTAGAGAGTTGATTACTTCTATGATCAAAGTTTGATTACTTTGATTATGATAAAAGGTTCAGTTCACCAGTAAGATATAATAACCTCAAACTATAGAATCTAAGATATCTACAAGGAGAATGCTATCATGGTGGAAAATGTCAGCATATTTCTTTCATTAATGTAGAGATAATTCGGATAAGGCTGTAGAAGCTTTGAAAATGACAGTAGACCACACTGATGAATGGAGATATATAAAACTTTATACATATCAATAAAAATGAACTTTTTAAGGAAAAAACATAAGGAGTATTCATGAAAATTGATTGATTCCATACTATACTTATAAGTATAATCACAACAAGTCCCAAAGGATGAATATATAACTTGATATATTATATATACATTATATGATATATAGTAAAATATTACCTCCTTCATTCTAGTGATATTAATTTGGAAATAACAAGGAGTAACTGGTCATGTCTGGAAGTTTCACAATTTTGTGCAAAAATTTTGTCTGTGTATATGTATGTATGCTAAGTTGCTTCAGTTGTGTCTGACTCTGCAACCCATGGACTATAGCCTGCCAGCCTCCTCTGCCCATGGGATTCTCCAAGCAAGAATACTGGATTGAATTGCCATGCCCTCCTCTAGAGGATCTTCCCAACCCAGGGATCAAACCTGAATCTCTTATGCCTTCTGCACTGGCAAGTGAGTTCTTTACCACTAGCACCATCTGGAAGGGCCATGTGTGTATGTATCTGTGTATGTAAACGTACATTTGTATGTGTGTGAATATACATACATATATACATTTTTTATGTTTATCAGTGGTTGAAGAGAGCATGATGATACATAAGAATATTATTTCTAAATACATGGCATATGACATTGTTTAAAATTGTGTGATAATAAGCAAAATTAGGAAAATATGTATTCATCTTCATATCATTGAGAATAAAATTTTGATACTAAATGAATGTATGTGTATGCATGTATTTATAAATGAATAGTGGCTTCAAATGTAAACATAAAGAAAAAAGAACTATTTGCTTACATGACTGAGACAACTTGATTTTACATATATAAGTTAAAACTTTCCAGTGCGTATGATCACCTTATTTTACTTTCTTCTTCAAAGAGCCTTCCAGATATTTCAATATTGGTGTTTGAAAATTTCATATATTAAAACATTTATGTCTGAGAATATACATTTATAAACTCTATGAATGATTACTTAGGACCATCTGAATATTCATTTCTAGTAAGCAAAATTCATGTCAAATTTATTGTGGAATGAACTTTAAAATTTCTTTAGATACTGTTTGGAAAATGCAAATTTTATGTACTTCTGTCATTACTGTAGGCTATTGGTATTAATTAATAAAGAGTGTGTGTGTGTGTTTAGTGAAAACCCTCTTTAGAGTGTTATTCTACTAGCATGTAGATGTGGACACCAAAGTGGATTGAGGAGACAATAAGAAGTCCTCACTAGAAGGGAGCTATTGAAATAAGTTATCTGTGATACGTTTCACTATCAGAAGGTGATTGTAGAATATAGCATGAAAAATTATAACAGGAATGACCAGTTGCCAGCTCATGGTGTGTACCCCAAACCTAGTAGTCATAACCCAACTGCCAGGTATTAAATAAATCTTTTGGGTAAATGAGCAAATGTGTGCCTGCATGCAAAAGGACTTATCTACAGTTGGGCAGTTTGCAACTCCTCCAAAATTTTTAAGGGAAAAGAATAACAGGGAGAGAGGACAGGAAAGAAATACCTTTCCATGTGATGAGAAATCCATGGTGTGTTCCTACTGCCCCAAAGCCTTGATCATTTCAATTACATTTTTTCTTCTCTCAACTAATAATGACAAAAGGTACAACATATTGGGGGATTACTATGTGCCAAACAAAGGGAAAAATTAAGACAAAGATAGAGAAAATTGGGATAAGGATTGAAAGGGACTTAATGTTATTTACAAAAATATATAAACAAATATATTTCACAATTATGTGAACAGAAGAAATAATAAGGAGATAAGGCCAAATACATAGATTACTACTTTTCTGTTGTTATTCTCTATCATCAGGTAGCATTCTAAGCTATGTTTATTCATATTTCTCTCCAAATATAGGTCACCTTGAAATTTTAAATATATACATTTTACACATTTTTATCTTGAATCACTTTGTCAGTTCAGTTTAGTAGCTCAGTCGTGTCCGACTCTTTGCAACTCCATGAATCGCAGCATGCCAGGCCTCCCTGTCCATCACCAACTCCTGGAGTTCACTCAGAATCACGTTCATCGAGTCAGTGATGCCATCCAGCCATCTCATCCTCTGTCGTCCCCTTCTCCTCCTGCCCCCAATCCCTCCCAGCATCAGAGTCTTTTCCAATAAGTCAACTCTTCACATGAGGTGGCCAAAGTACTGGAGTTTCAGCTTCAGCATCAGTCCTTCCAATGAACACTCAGGACTGATCTCTTTTGGATGGACTGATTGGGTCTCCTTGCAGTCCAAGAGAATCTCAAGAGTCTTCTCCAACACCACAGTTCAAAAACATCAGTTTTTCTGTGCTCAGCCTTCTTCACAGTCCAACTCTCACTAGGTAATATCAAAAGATCATTAGACAATATTACAAAATGTTATTGTAACATTATTCAAATAGACTCATGAGAAAACAAATGTTATAAAGTTCAATAAATATATTTGTTTATTATGCACTAATGAGGCTATTAGAACTTAGCATATATTTGCTCATTTAGTGCTCACAATAACCAAATGACCACAATTATCATTATTCTTACTTTACAGATAAAAGAGCTCCAAAATAAAATAATTTGTGCAAAGTTTTGTTGCTAATATTCAGTAGAGTTAGGATTCAAGCCAGGCAATGTTGGCCTTAGTGCATGTGTCTCCCTTCTCCATGTATATCACCTCATTCATTCACTTAATTATTTTTTCATCGACAGTCATTCTAAGAGGCCAATCGGAACCTGAGGCCAGAGAAATAACGTGACTCACGGAAGTGCAATCAGATGATGCAGGGCTGGGAATGAAACTGCCCTCTCTTAACTCTCAAATGTGGGCTCATTTTTTCTGAGCAGCCAGAGGTTGAAGTGTGATTCATACGATGAGTCCTTTGTGATATTTGTCAAGATAGATTTGTCTGAATGTAGAGAATTAATAAGGTCTATTTCGCTACAAATGTAATACTGAGTAGAATAAAGAAAACAAGAAACTCATTAGACAACACTTATGAAATCTGTGAACCTGAAATAATGATGCCTTTAATATAAATGTTTAACATTTCAAGCCTCTGAATCCAATGACAATCACGTTACTACTAGTACTCAAATCCAGAGTGCTGGTGTTCCACTAACCTATGAGGGAAGTCCAGATCTTTTTGGTACTCCTGTCTTGAAAGTATTTCTGGAAATTCCCAGTGTTCCGTTTAAGTATGTGTCCACGCGTCAGCCTATCATTAGTCACTTATTAGTCAATGCCAACCTGTTCAATGCCAGTCCTGCAGTTCCCCACTGTAATGATAATGCTCTAGGAGAGGGAGGGAGAGAATGGCACCTCCCTCTGTGCTGAGCTCAGCAAGGACACTGTCACTAACCAATTGTACTATCTTGGGCAATTTCTTAACCATCCTGAGCACAGTCTCTTCACCTAAAAAATAAGAGGGAAAGGATCATTACCTACACCCCTTACAGTTAAAAGATCCTAGTTTTATCTTGGATTAAAATGGGTGGAATTGTCCTCCCAGGTGGCCCTAGTGGTATAGAAACACCCTGCCAGTGCAGGAAATGTAAGAGACATGGTCCAATCCCTAGGTCGGAAAGATCTCCTGGAGGAGGGCATAGCAACCCACTCTAGTATTCTTGCTTGGAGAATCCCTTGGACAGAGAACCCTCATGGGCTACAGTCCATAGGGTTGCAAAGAGTCTGACATGACTGAAAAGACAGTGAGCATGCTTGCAAACTGGGAGGGGTAGATAAAATTAGCATATACAAAGGAAACAGCTCCCACTCAGCTGGTGCACAGAAAATCCTCAAAATAAATTTAACCCACTTTCTCTTTTTCTCCCTTACTCTTTCTTCTTTTCTTCCTTTCTACCTTCTTTCCTTTCCTCCTTTTGTTCAGGTGTGACCTGCTAGATAAGGATTGGGGGTTGATGAGAAGATGAGTGGGCAGGTGAGCATCAGATAGTGAACTATAATAGACCACAGACTGCTTACTTGATTGGAGTTTTATAATGTGCTACTGGAATCCTAAGGGAAAGCTGCACAAAATAAGTTTTTAAAAATGCTTAACCATCTAATGAAAGGAATATTCTCTTTAAACAAGTCACCAATATAATTATTTTTAACTTTTAAGAGTCAAATCCATTCGTGTTCTCTGAAATGTACCACTGATTTGGCATATCAAATATCCAACATGACCATATCAACATAAAATATTAATGTACAAATGGTAATTAGTGTTTTTTATTCCCCATTCAGTCGCCTTTCTAAGCAAAGATTAAACGCTCTGAATGCAATATGCCCTTTTTCTCACCAAACCCCTCATTCATCACCTAAGAGAGTATGCAGTTAAATCCCATTTCTGCTCCAATCCTTATCAGCTATGCTCTTTCTTTTAAAATGGGATCTAAGTCTACTCAGAAGACTGAAAAATATTTTTATCCCCAAGAAATACTCCTGTCTGATTTGAAAAGCTGAGCAAAAATCATAGGCAATGAGTTTGATTTTGTGTAGAAATCTGTCATTTGGGTTTGATTGAAGTAGGGGGAAAAGGCAATGGCACCCCACTCCAGTACTCTTGCCTGAAAAATCCCATGGACGGAGGAGCCTGGTGGGCTGCAGTCCATGGGGTCGCTAAGAGTCAGACGCGACTGAGTGACTTCACTTACACTTTGCACTTTCCTGCATTGGAGAAGGAAATGGCAGCCCGCTCCAGTGTTCTTGCCTGGAGAATCCCAGGGACGGGGGAGCCCGGTGGGCTGCCGTCTCTGGGGTCGCACAGAGTCGGACACGACTGAAGCGACTCAGCAGCAGCAGCAGCAGCAGAAGTAGGGGGTGGGCTTTGCTTTCAATGCACTACATTCAGTACAGTCAGAACTGGAGGATACATATGAGTAGGAGGCAGCTAAGGAGATTTTCATATTCAGAGGGCAATTTTTAAAGGCAATGTCAGCGTTATGTATAACAAAGTACAAGCAGCCTTGGAGGAATGCAGCGCATAAAATAGAGACAAAGAGGTTAATGAAGGGAACACAACTTGTTCTCCTTCCACATTGGATTAGGCTCCATTTGTATGTACCTTTACAGTAAAATTTGGATGATTGAGCAAGAACCAGAAACTCCAGTGATGTATGTTGTGTGAGATGTCACAGGAAAGAATCTGTTAATTGTCTGAAGAGAAAAGTTCCCATAAGGAGAGAGGAAATAACTTTCTGGAGGAGAGAAAGGAAAAGTAAGTAAGGTCTCTGAAACAGAGAACACAAAAAGATGGCAAGCACAAACTAAAAATAAATTGGTCTCTTTTCCCAACAAAATACTTGAGTTTGGGTGATGGTGAGTCCTAGCTATGAGTCAGCACATCATGTCCTTGAAGAGTTGGGGCAGGCATTTTAGAGGGGTCCTGGGAGGGCAAGAAGCTTCAAGAGCAACCAGAAGCTCAGTCATGGCAAACCTATATGTGAAGACCCTCAGCCACCTTAAAGCTGGGCTATGATTGCATAAATGAACTAGGGTTTGACAGTCCATCTATCATAACACTCAGAAGCAGAGGCTCAAGAAGCCGCAGTGCCGGGGTTCAAATCCCAGCTCTGCTACTTACCAGCTTTGAGAGCGTGGGCAAGTTCCTTCACTTCTCATTTCCTCTGAGATGAGTGCTTAGCGCTAGTACATGCTGAGTATATATATTCTGTTGTTTAGTCCCTAAGTCGTGTCCGACTGTTTTGTGACCTCATGGACTGTAGTCTTCCAGGTTCTTCTGGCTGTGGGATTTCCCAGGCAAAAATACTGGACTGGGATTGCCATTTTCTTCTCCAGGGGATCCTCCTGACCCAGGAAGCAAACCCCTGTCTCCTGCATTGGCAAGTGGATTCTTTACAGCTGAGATATCAGGGAAGCCTCATTATTAAAATACCAATAATCAAATTTATTTTATTATTTCATACAGACATTTTATTAATAAAAGATAGCCATGCTGAAGAGTTCTTGTCTTGTAAATTGAGTATTTCCAGGAATGTCCAATAGGAGAAAGGAAAATGCAAGCTGTTTACAGTACTTGAAATTACCTAAGGGAATTTATGATACTGTGTGTGAATGGGTGGAGACAGGGACTAGGAGATTGACCCTTGTCTGAAAAATATATTATTGCTCTTTGCAACAAGTCAAGTAGGAAATAAACTGAAGAGATATTGTATGCGAAATTGAGTACTTAAGAATATTTTTCTATTCATCTGTCAATGGACACTTAGGTGGTACATATATACAATGAAATATTACTGTCATAAAAAGGAACAAAATTGAGTTATTTGTAGAGATGTGAATGGACCTAGAGTCTGTCACACAGAATGAAGTAAGCCAGAAAGAAAAAAACAATATCATGTATTAAAGCTTGTATGTGGAATCTAGAAAAATAGCACTGATAAACCTAGTTCCAGGACAGGAATATGGACGTGTGGACACAGGGGGAGAAAGGGAGGATGGGATGAACTGGGAGGTTAAGATTGACATATATATACTACCATACAGTGCTCTGTGATGACCTACGTGGATAGGATGGGGAGGGATGGGAGGGAGGCTCAAAATGAGGGGATATGTGAATACATATAGCTTCATCATGCAGCAGAAACTAACATAACATTGTAAAGCAGTTATCCTCCAATTTTAAGAAGAGCACATTTTTCCAAGGATAAAACCCTAATTTTCCTCAGCTCTCAAAAGATTGGTAATTTATAGCTTGTGTGTGCTGTGCAGGCATGCTCAGTCATGTCCAACTCTTTGCGACCCCATGAACTGTAGCCTGCCAGGCTTCTCTGTCTATGGAATTTTCTAGGCAAGAACACTGGAGTGGATCCAGGGGATCTTCCTTATCCAGGGATCAAACCTGCATCTCCTGCGCTGGTGGGCAGATTCTTAACCACAGTACCATCTGGGAAGCTTACTCATTCATAAACATTTTTATATGGAAAGTTTTATTACACACCTACCTTTAGCAACTAATTAAAAGTTATGTTGCTCATGACAAAATATAACATATTCAACTCAGTTATGACCCCACAGATGTCTGTTAAAGTTTTCTTTGAGGTTGGAACAACAGTCAATACAACCAGAACTCAGAAATCTTTGCATGCAAAGGCCTTGCACTCTCTCCTCCCTCAAGCATGATACAGTGACAACCCGTCTCCCTAAAACTCAGGGCAAGAAACTTCTAGGCCATCAATTTATCACAATCAACAATTTGTTCATTTTTTTACTTCAAGAAGGAAGACTCCTGCTTTTGCTTCAAATGCAAAACAAGTAGGTATATTCAAGTAGTATGATAAATTGAGTTATGCTATAGTTGATTTTGGAGAAGGAAATGGCAACCCACTCCAGTATTCTTGCCTGGAAAATCTCATGGACAGAGGAGCCTGGTGGGCTGCAGTCCATGTGGTTGCAAAGAGTCAGGCACGACTGAGCGACTAACACTTACTTATAGTTGATTTAGGGCTTTCCTAGTAGCTGAGCTGGTAAAGAATCCACCTGCAATGCAGGAGACCCTTGTTCAGCTCCTGGGTTGGGAAGATCCCCTGGAGAATAGATACGTTGTCCACTCCAGGATTCTTGCCTGAAAATCCCCATGGACAGAGGAATTTGGCAGGATACAGTTCATGAGGTTGCAAAGAGTTGGATACAACTGAGTGACTAAGCACAGCACAGCACAGCATAGTTGAGTTAATGTCAAAATTCCTTTCTGGGTATTAAAATGTCATGTTCTTTCACTTACATTTTCAGTCGCTCTCTTTTTATACCTGCTTTGGCTTTTTAAAATTATTATAAGAAAATGTATTTTGTGAAAACAAACCAAACACAGAGACATTACAGTGTAAGAATTAATAGTCTGATTTGACTTCCTGTCCATACACTTGAATCTCACTCCCCTCTCCCTGGGTAATCAGCGCTGAGTAGATTGTGAATTTCCCCAGGTCATTTTCAAAGCAATAAGTAAGACATTAATATATATACATATATACATTTACATATACCTATATGCATATATTAATTTTGTTTTTAAAGATTTCTCTTTCTAAATAACATAATTAGATAATGAATACCAGCAATTTATTTTTTTCCACTTCCAAACACATAGCTAATATCTTTGCATGTTGATATACTGAACTATGTGACTACTCCACAGGGCAGAAGTGCTACAGTTCCACTCTTCATAACCTATGCATGTGTAGGTTGATTCCGATTTTTCTTTTCTATCAAATCCTTGTGTTTGCATCTTTGGGCAAATGGGAATTATTTCTCTAGAAAAGACTTTTGTTACTTGTCTTTTCATTATTGTAACTTTTGTCATTTTAGTCCGTAATTTTTATATAGGAAAATATGATAACTCTCCTTTATGATTTCTGAATTTCGACCTGTTTTCAGGAAACCCTTTAAGACTCTAAATTATAAGTGAAGAATCTATTTTTCAGCATCATTTTATAGTTCTGTTATTTATGTATAATTGCTTGCTATGCTTCAAAACAATTTTGTGAAGATGTGAGATACCCAAAATTTTATTCTCAAATTGTCATCTAATTGTCCCATGGCTTCTTATTAAATAGTCCATTAATTCTCCTCTAATTTCCCTACAGGGTTAACATCCAACCCTGCCTTTATCACATGTTAAATTCTCTTAATTAGTTGCATCTGATCTCATGCTTTCCTTTTCTGTGCAACAAAGCTGTCGATTCCTGAACAATTACTTACATAGGTTTAGCTACTATAGTTTAACACTAGGTATTTTTTACATGATTGAGGAAATACCACTTTTTGATCTTTTCCAGAATATTCCTGGCTATTATATTTTTATCTTCAATTGAATTTTAAACTAAACCTGTCAAGCCCTATAAATATCTCTTTTAGGATTTTATACCGGATTGTTTTAAATTTATAGATTAATTTGGGAAGAACTAACATCTTTTACATGTTAAATGTTCTCTTCTAAAAACTTGCTTTCCCCCAGCATTTATTTAGGTTGTATTCTATATCCCTCAGAAAGTGTTCTGTCACCTTTTACAGTGGTCTTTCAGATCTTTTGTTAGGTTTAATTCTCACTATTCGGGGGGTTTATTTGTCATTGTGGTTGGGACTTTTTTCCATGATGTGTTCTAACTGGTCACTAACCTTTGTAGGAAAGCCATTACATACTATTTTGTATACAGTCCAGTTCAGTCACTCAGTCATGTCCGACTCTTTGCGACCCCATGAATTACAGCACACCAGGCCTCCCTGTCCATCACCAACTCCCAGAGTTTACTCAAACTCATCTCCATTGAGTTGGTGATGCCATCCAACCATCTCATTCTCTGTCGTCCCCTTCTCCTCCTGCCTTCAATCTTTCCCAGCATCAGGGTCTTTTCAAATTAGTCAGTTCTTCACATTAGGTGCCCAAAGCATTGCAGCTTCAGTTTCAACATCAGTCCTTCCAATGAACACTCAGGACTGATCTCCTTTAGGATGGACTGGTTGTATCTCTTTGCAGTCCAAGGAACTCTCAAGAGTCTTCTCCAACACCACAGTTCAAAAGCATCAATTATTCCAAGCACCTTCTTAATTTTAATAGTTTTTTTGGATTATTTTTTTGAATTTTCTAGATAGATGTTTACATTGTGTCCAAATGATAGTTTTATCCTTCCCTAGTTAGTACATACCTATGCGTATGTGTGTCCTATTTATTTTCAGTCTTCTATATAAAATTTTGAATAGTTATACTGAGAATAGATACTATATATCCCTTCTGATTTCATAATGGCCATTCACAGATAAATAAGACATAATATTCCAAAACTTCAAATTTCCTGTCACCTGTTTTATTCAGGGGACATTTGCATTTCTATAGCTGCAAAAATAACCACAAAGTATAATACTGGGCATAAATGAGTGATACTTCAAATCTGTTTCATTGCTGCCCATTGTAAGTTCTTCATAAAAGTCATCAAGACTAAAATATGGTGTCTTTAATGAATTTTTATTGGCTTAACCACTGAAATCAATGTACAAAATAATTCTGAATAAACTTGGTACATTTCATTCCATATTATCAGATTTATACAACATTTATAGATACAAAGATGTACATAATAGATACAGAAATTAAAATCATGATAGCCGAAACCTACTATGAAACCATATTCAAATTAAGAGCTTCTGTGTTTTGAGATTTAAACAAATGAATTCATGAGGTATATAGTCCTGGGCATTTTGCCATTCTCAGTGTTATGCGGGTAAAATTCATCTATGTTGTTGCATATTACTGTAGTTCATTCATGTGTACTGCTGCTTAATATTCCATTGTGTGAATATTCAACAATTCATTTTCTCTTTAAAGACACTGTGTTATTTCAAGTTGTTTGCAATATTAATAGTAATGCTATAGATACATTTGCCCATATATTTTGGTGTATGTGTGCAAGAATTTCTCTAGGACATTGATTAGAAATAAAATTTGTTGTATATAGGATTAGGTATGTAGTGTATAAGATTATGTATAGTGTATAGGAGTATGAATGTACAAATTTCCACAATACTTGGTATAGTTTTATTGGAGACACACTTTTCAAAGAAAAGGAAATTCTCTTTTATTCCTAGTTTACTAACAGTCTTGCATGAACAGTTGTTCAGTTCAGTTCAGTTCAGTCCAGTCACTCAGTCGTGTCTGACTCTTTGCGACCCCATGAACCTCAGCACTCCAGGCATCCCTGTTCATCACCAAATCCCGGAATCCACCCAAACCCATGTCCACTGTGTCGGCGATGCCATCCAACCATCTCATCCTCTGTCATCCCCTTTCTCCTCCTGCCCTCAATCTTTCCCAGCATCAGGGTCTTTTCAAATGAATTAGCTCTCTGCATCAGGTGGCCAAAGTATTGGAGTTTCAGCTTCAACATCATTAAATGCTTTTTCTACAGTGAAAGAGTTAGCTATTGTCAAAATAATGCTGCATATCAAAACTCAGTGACTTAAAACAACAGTTATATTCATTCATGTATTTGTGAGTGTGCTGTGGTCAACCTGAGTTAAATATGGGTACTCTTGACTTCAAGCTAGAGGTGGGGTCTGGTCTGCTCCTTAAACTATCAGGCTAACTGGTGAAAATTCTGTGACAATGACAGAAAACATGAGTCAAGTTAGATGTCAAAGTTATATTGACCTCATAGATAGAACATGTAATCATATTGTTAAGACTTAAGGTAATAGTCACCCACAAAATAGCTGGAAACTAATATTTTCTTTGCTGGAATATTTTATCTATTGAATATCTTATCTTCTTGAGCCAGTTCTGATTAATTCTATTATTTATGGAATTTCTCCATTTCATAAATTTTCAAATGTTTCAGCCTCAAGTTGCCCACATTATTCACTTACTGTGTTTTAAATGTTTGTATTTGCTGCTGAATATCCTTCTTTTCTTCCTTTATTTTCCTAATGGTGAGCATGGGCCAGAGAACATTTGCCTTTGCTTATACTGAAAGCCAAAAGCTTTTGTGTTCTGAGGCCCATCTCACGCCCTAAAGTGATGTATACTACTGAAGAATCTTAGTGACAGCTTTTCTGCATTGTAATTTTCAAAGATTTAGTCTCCCAATAGATAGTAGCACTGGTGTAGGCATTTACCCTCAGAGTAGTCTTGGCTGTCTGTGATTGCTTCTTGTTCATTCTTTCTGTCCATTTGGTAGTGGTCAGGAATGCTCTCCAAAAAGTCCTTAACTCTTACTTTGAGAACAAAAATAAGTTAAAAGACTTATTTCATCCAGAGAGAACTTATTTTTCATTTGTTTGTTGGGTTTTTTTAAGCTGAAGAATCTTTGTATGAAAGTGAAAGTGCGACAGTGTTAGTCACTCAGTCATGTCCAAGCCTTTTGCAATCTCACGGACTGTAGCCCACCAGCCTCCTCTGTCCACGGAATTCTCCAGGCAACAATAGTGGAGTGGGTTGCCATTCCCTTCTCCAGGGGATCTTCCCAACCCAGGGATCAAACCCAGGTCTCCTGCATTGTAGGTTTACCATCTGAGCCACCAGCGGAGAATCTTTAGAAACTTATTTTGTCATACTGCCAAGAAGAGAAGGTCCAAAATGATTTTTAGAAGTAAATATCACACTAATTCAAGGGAAAAACAGATTTTTGTTTCAGGAAAAGCATACCAGGTTGCTACCATTGATAGGCTTACCAAATGCTAGGTTCTGCCCATCAAGGATATTCATTCAGTAACCTGATTATTGCAGTTCACTGTCATTAACCATCCTAGTAATGGATCCACAAGCCGTGGTCAAATCTTTAGGTGACTGCAGCCCAAGTCAAGATCTGAGGATAATCTTATGAGAAACACCAAGCCAGAACTGCCCAGCTATGCCACTCTTGAATTCATGACACACAGAAACTATGAGATAATAATTGCTTGTTGTTGTCTTAAGCTGCTGAATTTGACAATAATTTGTTAAAAGCAATGATCACTGGTACACAATACAATTGTTCAAAAACTAAGATCTGTTTTTTTTTTTTCTGCCAGAAAATGTATATATATGGTCTCTAAATTAAAATCAGTCTGACGCTTTAGTTTTTTCATGTGTAATATAATCAAATGATAAGCAATGTATTTGGAATAATAAATAATAAAGACCAAGCCATGGGCAGTCACTGAGACAATCAAACAAATGAATAGTAGCAATCTCTTGCCGGACTCTCCCTGTGAGGATAGGCACTATATGAAATCGACAAATATGTTTCTCATCTTCTTTCTCTCTGGGGAACTGTGAGTATCCAAATGACAGAGTTCCTGTGTTTTATGTGTGCATATTTACATTTTCTCTTGGAAAACAGAGCAAAACAGAATTTGCAAATGATAATTTCAGATACATTATGATTTCAAGTAGCACTATTAGCTGAGGTAATAATAATAAATAATATCATTCAATGAAAGAATATCATTCAGCAACTTTTTCAGCTTTAACTTTGAGGCTTAAAAGAAATAATGTTGGAAAAAATAAAATGGTTTGCGATAGATTAAATAGGTCTGCCACAATTGGAATATAATAATCATTGTTCGTGCTTAAAATATGTGACAGTTTTTGAAAATGGAGCTCGCTTTCTTTGCTTGATCTACTTTTCATTATAGTGAGCAGATGACAATAAAAGCTATTAAATGGTACTGTTTGATTCTGATCTACAGTACCAATGAAGAGAACTTCTTCTTATCTTTTTAAACATTTTATTTAAATTAAGTAATTATTGCCAGTGTAAAATGAAAAAAAAAAGACATTACTTCATATAATCTTTTTTTTGGACAAAATGAGAAACTCTGGCCCATTAGTAATCATAATGCATGAAAACCTCACATGCACTTGGAGAAAAGGCTTTGAGCAGATAAACAGTGACATTCAGCTATTGAAAGCAGAAATTTACTGAAGCCAGATGACAGAAAATACAAGAAGAACCCATTTTCTCTACTAATCTCTGTTTTAGGTCAGCTTTACTATCTACAGTCAGCTTTCTTGTCTCCATTTATCTCTATCCATACTCTTTGTTTCATTGTATTGATTATTTATGCCTTAAATTATCAGTCTTCTTTCTTCTTTTTTCTTTGGCTTAAAGAAGGGCAAGTGTAAAAGCTATGTCAGAATGGGCTTCTTGGCAATGCATGGACTTCTACATAAAAGTGAAACTGTGGGTGTTGTCCTGACACATGCTTTAGGAGCTATCATTTTCTTAGCTAACATAATCCTCATCAATTTATTTGCTATATATTATAATACTGGCACAATGGTAAAGGTCAATTTAAAAGGCAAATAGAAAAACAAAAACTCATCAGATTTCTTTTTTTTTTAAAAAAAATCAAAGTCAAAAGCAAAGACATTACTTTGCCGACTAAGGTCCGTCTAGTCAAGGCTATGGTTTTTCCAGTGGTCATGTATGGATGTGAGAGTTGGACTGTGAAGAAGGCTGAGCCCTGAAGAATTGATGCTTTTGAACTGTGGTGTTGGAGAAGACTCTTGAGAGTCCCTTGGACTGCAAGGAGATCCAACCAGTCCATTCTGAAGGAGATCAGCCCTGGGATTTCTTTGGAAGGAATGATGCTAAAGCTGAAACTCCAGTACTTTGGCCACCTCATGCGAAGAGTTGACTCATTGGAAAAGACTCTGATGCTGAGAGGAATTGGGGGCAGGAGAAGGGGATGACTGAGGATGAGATGGCTGGATGGCATCACTGATTCGATGGGCTTGGGTCTGAGTGAACTCCGGGAGTTGGTGATGGACAGGGAGGCCTGGCGTGCTGCAATTCATGGGGTCGCAAAGAGTCGGGCACGACTGAGCAACTGAACTGAACTGAACTCTCTCTTAGCATGAAACAATCCTTTTTATTTAAACTGGAAATAAAGTTGTCTTCTAAAGTTGAGAATAGCTTCTAAGATAACCCAGTTAAACTCACTCTCTGGTGTTTGAATCCTTGCTATACCATGTAAGCCAAATGTCTAACTATCCATGTTAGAACTTCTCCAGTGTCAGTCAGCTCTCAACAAACACAAGTAGCTCAATCTTCAGTCAGCTAGAACTGGAAGAATGTTTCTACATCTTTCTTGAACAAAAAATGTTAACTTGGTTTGCTTTCCCCTTAAAACAAGAATGAAACTTCAGTAAGATTTTTTTTTAGCCTCTTATTTTTGAGGTTGGAATTTAAGGTGGTAAGAGAATCATCAATCCACCATTTCCCCAAAGACTGGAAAACAACCAGTGGTTTTATTTCATTCATTCTCTTACCCAAAAGTAATGGCTAAAAGGTCCTCACACTGTTAAGGAAGTGAATCATCCAGGCTTCAAATTTGTTGCTATGTTTCAAGGTGACTTTGGCTCAGAACCACAGAGAAAAGTAAGCAATTCTGTATTACTTGAGAACAAGTTGTAATGGTAAACAAGTGTGCCTGAGCACAAAATGGCCTTGAAAACACTAGCTTCTTAATAATTTTACTTTTAGCCTAATTTATCTTTCATGACATTCTGGCTAACACCATGATCAAACTCCTTGTCTATAGTTTGTTTTCAAGGTATCTCTCACATCTAGTGACGAACTCTGCTCATTAGAGGCTTGCGTAGTTGAAAGGATCTTAACAGCAGCAATAGTTTTAATTGGGTTTCTAAACATTTGTCTCAGATGGATAAGGAGTGTTAAGAAGTTATACCAACAAGTATGTCTTTCTAACGAGACTGGGGCTTACAATGGCATGCAAAATTTTAAAAAATAAACCTATTCTGTTGAATGCCAGTTTCACATACAGGCTTCAGTTTTTAGATGAATGGACTTGTTGCTTTGGAAACCATCCAAAGTTCAAGTCACTGACCAGAAATAGCTGAAAAGAGTTCAAGTAATTTTAAAGTGTAAATGGGTTTTTCTGCTGTTTTCTGTAAGGATTTAGGATACAGTTAAGTGTGTTTCAGTAACAAGTATTTAGTTGTGCAATATATTCAATTAAACAACTTTCCGGCCCTCCAAACATACTGTCCCTTGAATAGCCACAAAAGTATCTTCATAATTGTGTACATTTTTCTAAAATGAACACCCCAAATATTTTACAAGCTTCAGTCCCAATGGAACCTAGATTTACCCCTGCACCTAGTAGAGTGACTAGGTATTCTCTGGGATTAAACTATTACACAGCTATGCCCATCATGCTTAAAAAAAAATAACAGTATTTTAACCCCATTCCCACTGTTCAATGTTTGGATTGTCTCTGCAGTGTCCACAAGATATGGTTGTCTTTACTCTGCTTAAATACATCCAGTGAAAACTGTTCCCTCCTGACTACTTTTGATTCCCCCATGCAAGGCTTTTCTCAATCTGAGGGCTCTGTCCCCTTTCTCACCTCACCCCATGCCCCCTCCCTTTCAGAGTTCCTGCCCAGTTGGGGTCTTTCTCAGGATCCCAAAGTGTAATGTGTTCTGTTAGTTCATACTCCACCTTTTACCTGCCCTAAATAAGCCCTACACATTATTCAGACTCAGCCCCAAATTCATTTCCAGAAGGGATCCTTCTTAGTACTTCTTCTACATATTCTTGTAATTCTTATACTTTCGAATCATAAGGCAACCACGGTTTGTAACAATCCACTTTTACTATTAATGCATTAATGTCTGTCTTCTCAATAAAACTATAAGATTTTCAAGGGCAATGTTCAGGTCTGTTTTTAGTCATCATTCTGTAGAAGCATAAAACACAATGCCTGGCACATAGTAACCGATGGGAAATATTGTTTCAGGCATGAATGATTGACTGTGTTATTGTTAGCTCAGTGGCTTTGAGATATGAGTCTTTGCTAATGGAAGACCACAGTTTCTTTTCTACCTATTTCATGACTGTCTTCTGAAGATCAAATAAAACTCTGCAGAGGAAAACCTTTTATATACTATTGTCTTTATCACAGTTATAGGGGAGACATTGACAAAAGTGTGTGCTTTGGGGAAAGGAGTTAATTTAACCAAGACAAAGAGTTCCATTAAGGATCAAACCAAGACTTGTAGCATGCTCGCTCTTCTGGGTCTTTTCTCTTTGTTCCTTGGAGCGTGAAGGCAAAGGAGCCTGACTGATTTTCACTCTCATCCTGATGGCATACAATGTTCCTTGGTAACATCAAAAGATGATTCTTTTAGCCCACTGGCATATGAACTCAGAAAAATTTGAGTTCTCAAGTGAAGTAGACTTCGGTGTAACAGACATCTGTTTACATAACAATTTATATGATTAGAGCTGGGTAAAAAGAACTTGTGAGCTGGTATGACAGAATTTCTTTTTAAGCTGTAGAACAATTATTTAATGAATGTTCCAACTGTTCAGAGAGATACTCATCAAAACATCCCTCATCAAAGTCTTATGAGGGAAGTAAATAAAACAGGAGCAATAGTCTTGATTCCAGAACATGTAAATCCTGCTCTGTTTGATTTTCTACAGCGTGTGTTTTGATGTTAAAGTCCCAGTAAGGTTGAGAAAACTGCAAAAGGAAATTGCTTAGAAGTTATATCTCCAGTTACACAATCTAAACAGTGAAGAAGTCTAATGATCTATGTGAACACCTGCTAACTGTACAAAGATCTGTGGAACCATCAGCAGGGCATAGAGGGACCACCACTGTCTCATTTGGTTTACCACTAAATGGTTTGGTAGTGTTTAGCAGGTTAGTCAGTAGACAAAAGGGAAATAAGAAGAGTAGGGCTCTTTTCTTGGCAGTTCCTATGGGTACTACTTCAAATTTCTTCTGTAAACATCTGTGTCCTGAGATTCACAGACCTTCCATTATACATATTACTGAAGCTCTCCCCTGGCTCCTACAGGCTCATATTCCTACCTTCCAAGGATGAACGGAGTTTATATATTCCAATCTTGCGTGGGAGAAAAATGACCTGAAATTATAATTGAGTCTAGTGTAGATGTGGAAATTTGTCTTCAAAAATCATTTGCATAGTTTGCCTTGACTTGCTCTCTCCCATCTAGCAAATGTCCTCAACACTAATTAGACTGAGAAAACACATAAGTACCCATATCCACTTCTCCACCTCTTTCTCTTCAAAAGAAGGGAAATAGAAAGCAGAATCAGGGTATGCTGGCATTGTTGGAAGAACTCACAATATAGAAATGTCACATGGTTCTACAAGATTTCTATGTGGCCAAGGCTGGTGAGCCAGCATTGATGATTGGGGCTGGTGGGGGTGTGGTTTGTGGGGGATGTCAAGTAGGCTAGATGTGTAGATTCAACTTACTGATAACTGTATAAGTAAGAGTGCTGGAGTAATTTAATCAGGGTCATCAAGCATAAAGAGGAGCCATATTTCATGTATAGCAGTGTTCAGTGGTGCATATGACATGTGTAATAATAGTAACAACTAACATTTCTGAACATCCATAATGTTTCAGGCAAGTGGTATATGTCACTTAATTTTTTTTTAATTTAGTCATTTTTTAATTGGTAGAAAATTGCTTTACAATTTTGTGTCACTTAAGTTTGATAAGCAGATGTTGAAGACTTTAGTGATACAAAGAGTCAGACTCCTGCTAAGACTGAAGTGTAATGAAAATCACAAAAGTCTTAACATTCAAATGAATTTGGAACAAACCTGGTAGACAGAAAAAAACTTTGAAATTTTCCTTTTATTCCAATTACAGATCTGGCAATACTCCCTGGGGCACCAAAGAAGATGGGGTAATATCCAACTTGTGTGGCCCTGGATTTCAAGATAAAATAGCTGTGAATGGCACACATATTTTTCTTTCTTTCTTTTTTTTAACCTCTTGTCCTTTTTGTTGCTCAACTAATTATTTTATTTCTGAATCTCTCTTGTCTGTAGTATTTTGTGGCCATCTGGTGGAACTCAGTGCCATTGCCTCCAGATATATTGGTATAAAAATTGAGGTAACTGGCAAACCCATCAGGCGCAAAGCTGAATTTCACTCCAGAAAGTCTGGAGGAGTAACTTCCCATTTGGTTGCTATTATTAAGAGAATCCCTGGTGGCTCAGACGTTAAAGCGTCTGCCTGAAATGTGGGAGACGGGGGTTCGATCTCTGGGTTGGGAAGATCTCCTGGGGAAGGAAATGGCAACCCACTCCAGTACACTTGCCTGGAAAATCCCATGGATGGAGGAGCATGGTAGGCTACAGTCCATGGGATCACAAAGAGTCGGACACGACTGAGCAACTTCACTCACTCATTTAGAGAATGCCTAATTTCATTACATCCTGGGAAAGGGTAGGGGAGGAAGGAGTGTTGAGAAGATCTGGTCTATGAGGTAGAGATGCACCTACACAGGGGCTTCCCAGGAGTGTTAGTGGTAAAGGGCCCACCTGCCACTGCAGGAGATTAAAGAGATGCAGGCTTGATCCCTGGGTCAGGAAGATCCCCTGGAGGAGGGCACGGCAACCCACTCCAGTGTTCTTGTCTGGAGAATCTCATGGACAGTGGAGCCTGGCGGGTTACAGTCCATGGGGTCGCACAGAGTTGGACATGACTGAAGCAACTTAGCACACCTGCACATATCTACACAATGCTTAGCAAAGTTTTCTTCTCTGTGGGAGCCTCGCCCCAATCCTTACCTATCTATCTTCTGAGAGATATAATAAGGTTAGTGGAATCTCCTAAGTGTTTGTATCATGCCTATGTCTATGTAATCCAGAATCTCAAGGGACAGGTATAGGCAAAAGTAATGGTTGTTATTTTTATTCTCTTTTTGGAAACATGGAAGCTCAAGCTGTGAGAGTAATTGTTCAAGTTCCTAGAGCTGTTGTAGAGGGAATAGTCCAGAACTGAACCCTTAACAACTGAACTCTAAAACTCTTGCCCTTGAACACCAGCAAAAAGAAGGTGATGGAGCACTGATGGAGACATCCTTAAGCAAGACAACAAAGGCATGAATACAGAGAAAGGGAAGACTTTGAAAATGGCATACAACACACAGTGAAACTTTTGGGAGTCCGTGAAAAGAAAGGCAGTTGTGAATTGAGGTTAATCAGGGAAAACTCTTTGGCGTAGGAAAGTGTCAGGCTGGATTACAATGGCGATGAGAAAGGAAAGGGAATTCCTCCGATGTCTGAGCATCTTCTGGTTGTCCAGGGTTGCCAGCCAAACAGCGCAGCCCAGCTCTTGCCTCCCAAAGCTGCCATCTGCCACACAACTCCAGCCAAGGCCAATTTCAACTTGCATCTTTTCCAGAGTTTCCTAATTTTGCAAAGTCATCCAGAGATGAGCCGCAGACAAGTGTCCTCTAAACGACTGCACAGCCCCAAATAAATGACTTTGTTGAAGAAGAGATGACAGCCGAAGAAGTGGTTTACAGGGAGGAGGTATGCACTCTGTCACCTGCACTCGCTTATACATCCCCAAGGAGTCCATGTCACGGGCCCACGCCTCCCCATCTGGAAGAAGGAGGAGAAGGGTGGCAACCTTATTAAAACCTGGTGCAGTGCCAGCCTTGCTCAAGCTGTCTTTATTATTCAGTCTTAGGAAAGCACCTTGAAAATAAAGAGTGACTGTCTTCTATCATGTATGTAGCACTTAGCAAATTGGAAGAACCTCAGGAAAGTCAATGAACCCTACATAAGCCACCACTATTAATATATACGTTTGATAAAAATTGCATGTGCAAATCAATAAGAAAACTAACATCTTGGGATCTTCAGGCTTTCACTGAATAATCATTTTATTGAATGGAATAATGATTTTAATGCAGATTCATGGTACTATTCATTACAAATATGCACTCAAATAATCTTGAATGCATAATTAGTTGGCAAAGCACTGATTCTAAATGAAAGGACAATTAATTTTAGCTTATCTTTGCCACATCCCATTTAAATGTTTTCTAGTAATGCTCCCATATCCATGATACCACATAATTTGTAAATAAAAACACTAATCTGCAGACTATCATCTGTCCTTTCTATTAAAATTCCTGAGGAAATCCTAGTATTAAAATTAGACAAAGAATGAGTAGAGGAAAACTTTAGTATGGGAGAATCTTCTTTTCTGATCCATTTATTATTTGCTCTTGAAACTTTTATTTTAAAAGAATTTCAGATTTATAAAGAAGTTGCCTGTTGTGATCTCTCCATTTTCATTTCTAATTTTATTGATTTGATTTTTCGCTCTTTGCTTCTTGATGAGTCTGGCTAATGGTTTGTCAATTTTATTTATAGATCACAACAGACAACACAGAAATACAAAGGATCATAAGAGACTACTATCAGCAGTTGTATGCCAATAAAATGGACAACGTGGAAGAAATGGACAAATTCTTAGAAAAGTACAATTTTCCAAAACTGAACCAGGAAGAAATCAAAAATCTTAACAGACCCATCACAAGCACGGAAATTGATACTGTAATCAGAAATCTTCCAGCAAACAAAAGCCCAGGTCCAGATGGCTTCACAGCTGAATTCTACCAAAAATTTCGAGAAGAGCTAACACCTATCCTACTCAAACTCTTCCAGAAAATTGCAGAGGAAGGTAAACTTCCAAACTCATTCTATGAGGCCACCATCACCCTAATACCAAAACCTGACAAAGATGTCACAAAAAAAGAAAACTACAGGCCAATATCTCTGATGAACATAGATGCAAAAATCCTCAACAAAATTCTAGCAATCAGAATCCAACAACACATTAAAAAGATCATACACCATGACCAAGTGGGCTTTATCCCAGGGATGCAAGGATTCTTCAATATCCGCAAATCAATCAATGTAATTCACCACATTAACAAATTGAAAAATAAAAACCATATGATTATCTCAATAGATGCAGAGAAGGCCTTTGACAAAATTCAACATCCATTTATGATAAAAACTCTCCAGAAAGCAGGAATAGAAGGAACATATCTCAACATAATAAAAGCTATCTATGACAAACCCACAGCAAACATTATCCTCAATGGTTAAAAATTGAAAGCATTTCCCCTAAAGTCAGGAACAAGACAAGGGTGTCCACTTTCACCGCTACTATTCAACATAGTTCTGGAAGTTTTGGCCACAGCAATCAGAGCAGAAAAAGAAATAAAAGGAATCCAAATTGGAAAAGAAGAAGTAAAACTCTCACTGTTTGCAGATGACATGATCCTCTACATGGAAAACCCTAAAGACTCCACCAGAAAATTACTAGACCTAATCAATGAATATAGTAAAGTTGCAGGATATAAAATCAACACACAGAAATCCCTTGCATTCCTATACACGAATAATGAGAAAGTAGAAAAAGAAATTAAGGAAACAATTCCATTCACCATTGCAACGAAAAGAATAAAATACTTAGGAATATATCTACCTAAAGAAACTAAAGACCTATATATAGAAAACTATAAAACACTGATGAAAGAAATCAAAGAGGACACTAATAGATGGAGAAATATACCATGTTCATGGATTGGAAGAATCAATATAGTGAAAATGAGTATACTACCCAAAGCAATTTACAAATTCAATGCAATCCCTATCAAGCTACCAGCCACATTTTTCACAGAACTAGAACAAATAATTTCAAGATTTGTATGGAAATACAAAAAACCTCGAATAGCCAAAGCAATCTTGAGAAAGAAGAATGGAACTGGAGGAATCAACTTGCCTGACTTCAGGCTCTACTACAAAGCCACAGTCATCAAGACAGTATGGTACTGGCACAAAGACAGACATATAGATCAATGGAACAAAATAGAAAGCCCAGAGATAAATCCACACACATATGGACACCTTATCTTTGACAAAGGAGGCAAGAATATACAATGGAGTAAAGACAATCTCTTTAACAAGTGGTGCTGGGAAAACTGGTCAACCACTTGTAAAAGAATGAAACTAGATCACTTTCTAACACCGCACACAAAAATAAACTCAAAATGGATTAAAGATCTAAATGTAAGATCAGAAACTATAAAACTCCTAGAGGAGAACATAGGCAAAACACTCTCAGACATAAATCACAGCAGGATCCTCTATGATCCACCTCCCAGAATGCTGGAAATAAAAGCAAAAATAAACAAATGGGATCTAATTAAAATTAAAAGCTTCTGCACAACAAAGGAAAATATAAGCAAGGTGAAAAGACAGCCTTCTGAATGGGAGAAAATAATAGCAAATGAAGCAACTGACAAACAACTAATCTCAAAAATATACAAGCAACTTATGCAGCTCAACTCCAGAAAATAAACGACCCAATCAAAAAATGGGCCGAAGAACTAAATAGACATTTCTCCAAAGAAGACATACGGATGGCTAACAAACACATGAAAAGATGCTCAACATCACTCATTATTAGAGAAATGCAAATCAAAACCACAATGAGGTACCACTTCACACCAGTCAGAATGGCTGCGATCCAAAAATCTGCAAGCAATAAATGCTGGAGAGGGTGTGGAGAAAAGGGAACCCTCCTACACTGTTGGTGGGAATGCAAACTAGTACAGCCACTATGGAGAACAGTGTGGAGATTCCTTAAAAATTGCAAATAGAACTACCTTATGACCCAGCAATCCCACTTCTGGGCATACACACTGAGGAAACCAGAATTGAAAGAGACACATGTACCCCAATGTTCATCGCAGCACTGTTTATAATAGCCAGGACATGGAAACAACCTAGATGTCCATCAGCAGATGAATGGATAAGAAAGCTGTGGTACATATACACAATGGAGTATTACTCAGCAGTTAAAAAGAATTCATTCGAATCAGTTCTGATGAGATGGATGAAACTGGAGCCGATTATACAGAGTGAAGTAAGCCAGAAAGAAAAACACCAATACAGTATACTAACACATATATATGGAATTTAGGAAGATGGCAATGACGACCCTGTATGCAAGACAGGGAAAGAGACACAGATGTGTATAACGGACTTTTGGACTCAGAGGGAGAGGGAGAGGGTGGGATGATTTGGGAGAATGACATTCTAACATGTATACTATCATGTGAATTGAATTGCCAGTCTATGTCTGACGCAGGATGCAGCATGCTTGGGGCTGGTGCATGGGGATGACCCAGAAAGATGTTATGGGGAGGGGAGGTGGGAGGGGGGTTCATGTTTGGGAATGCATGTAAGAATTAAAGATTTTAAAATTTAAAAAATAAAAAAAAATAAAATAAAATAAAATAAAATAAAGAAGTTGCAAGCATAGTACAAAAAACTCCCGTATATCCTGGACCCAAATTCCCCAACTGCTAACACTTCACTATATGTGCTTCACCTCTCTCTCTCTTTCTCTCTCTCTCTCTCTCTCTCTCTCTATATATATATATATATATATATATATATATATATATATATACACACACATATATATACATACATATATATGTATATATAGGTACATATATATATGTATATATAGGTACATATACACACACATGCATATATACATACATATATATGAATATATATGTGTATATAAACAAATTGCTATTTTTGAAACACATAGGGAGTAGGCTGAAACCTTGATGTTCCTTTACCCTTTAACTACTACAGTTTAAAAAATCAGGATGTTAACAGAATATTATTCAACACTATTATCAGATCTTCAGACCTTATTCATATCTCACCAGTTGTCCCAATTACCTCCTGTAAAGCATAAAAAATTAATCCCCAAGCTCCTTAAAAAAATCAAGTCCTAATTGCATATGTTATCTCTATCCATCTAAAACTAATACATGGATTAATATAAAATGGAATTCAACCAGGCATCATGGTAGGACCGTATATGTGACTGAAAGATTAAGTAATGTGATCATTTCATTAATAAAAATCACAAAATATCATCATGGTTTAGTCCCTTCCTCCATTAACATGTGTAGTTGTAATAAGTGAATAAATGAAAAAGCAATTAAAATTTGATGGTGCTCTTTTATTTTTAAAGATTTAATATTATCACTTACCTCTAAAGATAAAGTTCTTTTCAAAACCTAGTATGAATTCCTAGTTGATTGAAGGTCAGTAAGAAGGAGTTAACATGAACAGCATGCCGGTAGAAAGGGCATCACAAGAGGAGTATGTTGGCTTTGATCCCTGCTGTAAAATGACCTTCCTACCAGCGGTATCATCACTTACAACATGAAGTCTGCTGTTGAGAAGAGTGACGAGAAGAGATAGTCCCATGTTAAAGGACACTACCCTAGAAGAGTGAAGATCCTTTCAGCACAGACAACATGAATTGTATTGCAGGGGAGTATGGTATGTACTGTCAATTTTTTCTCTTTATTGATCCCCTTGTGGTATAAAGAGGGGAATCTAATCACTGACTTTAGCATGTCAATTATCAGGTCACTTCTGGAAATTATTAACAAAATTTATTCAGTAGCATTAACCTTTGATCCTTAGCAGCCACTCGGCAATTCGCCCTCATCCCAAAATAGCCTTAACTATAACAAAGCTGAAGACACAAAAGTGTTCATATTAATAACATCATGACTAAGAAGACTTGAAAACAAGGGTTTTATCTGGTTATACAAACTTCCCCAGGTAGGGAGCAGGGCTTGTGTGTTTGGCCCAAGCTCTAGCCGGAGTTCACGGTCTGATTAGCACTGATTAGATGAAGGTGGCCTCTCCTACTGACCCATTTCTGTTCTTGTTTCACACTGGCCCATTTATCAGTTTCTGATTTTGTGAAATATGGTGAGAGCAGGCAGATCATGTACAAACAAGTAAGGTCCAAAATGCTTGCAGCACACACTGCAAAGATTGTCTGGGCTGTCCTTAAGCAGCTATTGAATGCTTGGTGGGTGAAGCTGGGGAGCTTGTTCAAAGAAACAGAAGCTTGATAGTGTGGGAGCCCTTAGAGGGGAAGTCAGATTCCCCTGAGAAAGAACCTAAGATACTGCCACATGTTTATATAGTAGCTCCTCCTCCTTGCCTAGCCTTCACAACTTGCATTCATTTACCACAGTGACTATGCATCAGGGGAAGGGGACAAGCTAGTTCTTCTTGAGGATTATCTAGCATTGACCCTAAGCTAACATTCAAACACCTACGGATCCAGTTCCACTAGGAGCTAGTCAGAGTAAAGCTTTCTGGCAACCAGTGATAACTGCTCTTCCCTAACAGGACAGCCAATCAAAATTACCACAATCCTGGGTGAATTGCAGGGACCACCATGACCTTCCATGACTTACAGGGTGCAGGGGTGAAGACTCCTACCACAGCCTCAAGAACAGTCTCAGCAACTGAATGTTCATATGAGATGGAGAGAGTCAGGTGGCAATTGCAACTGTACCTACGGTTCCCTAAACAGTCCTGGGGCAGGTAAGAGTTTCTAAGAGAGGAATTGAACCTGTGGCCAAATGTAATATTTCAGAGACCTAAGTAGAAGTTGTCCCTGCCTCTCTGAGAACCTGGCAACCATGATAAGCAAAAAGCTTGGTCAATACATAGTGATGAAATTATGGAGGGGGCGTGGGAATTCCCTGGCAGGCCAGTGGTTAGGACTCCATGTTTTCACTGCCAAGGGCCTGGGTTTGATCCCTGGTCAGTGAATTTAACTTCTATGCAGAGTACATAATGTGAAATGCCAGGCTGGATGAAGCACAAGCCGGAATCAAGATTGCCGGGACAAATATCAACAACCTCAGATATGTAGATGATATCACTCTAATGGCAGAAAGCAAAGAGGAACTGAAAAGCCTCGATGAGGGTGAAAGAAGAGAATGAAGAAACTGGCTTAAAACTCAACATTTAAAAAAACTAAGATCATGGCAACCACTTCATAGCAAATAGATTGGGGAAAATGCAAACGGCCACACATTTTACTTTCTTGGGCTCCAAAATCACTGTGGATGATAACTGCAGTCATGAAATTAAAAGATGATTGCTCCTAGGAAGAAAAACTATGACAAACCTAGATAGTGTATTAAAAAGCAGAGCATCACTTTGCCAACAAAGATCCATAAAGTCAAAGCTATGGTTTTGCCAGTAGTCAGGTACAGATGTGAGAGTTGGACCATAAAGAAGGCTGAGTGCCAAAGCATTGATGTTTTTGAATTGTGGTGCTAGAAAAGACTCTTGAGAGTCCCTTGGACAGCAAGGGGATCAAATCAGTCAATCCTAAAGGAAGTCAGTCCTGAATATTCATTGGAAGGACTGGTGCTGAAGCTGAAGCTCCAATATTTCGGCCACCTGATGTGAAGAGCCGACTCTTCAGGAAAAGACCCTGATGCTGGGAAAGATTGAAGGCAAATTGGGAAGGGAACAACAGAGGATGAGATGGTTGGATGGCCCCACTGACTCAATGGACATGAGTTTTAGCAAACTCCAGGAGATAGTTAAGGACAGAAACATGACGTGCTGCAGTCCATGGGGTTGCAAAGACACAGACACAACTCAATGACTGAACAAGAATGGTGAATTAAGATCCCACAAGCTGAAAAAGACAGCCAAAAAAAGGTTAGGGAAGGGTGTGTGCTGGCCAGAAAAGCAGAGCGACCCCTAAAATCAGTATCAGGGAGACAAATAGCATTTTAAATTTGTGCCACCATAGCACAGCTGTGAGACCATTAGACTGGCCTAACTATATCCCATGTTGCCAGAGATGTTCTCATCTGCAAATAAAAACTGTGTATGTTTAGAACCCCTGTGAGACTCTACTGGGGAACAGTGTGGCCAAAGAAAATAGATCCTTGAATCTAAGGACCTGAACTTCAGTGGCCTTAGTCTACCAGACAAGGGCATAAAAGGGTGGCCGGAGCCAAGTGGCAATGCAGATCTAGCTAAAGGAACCCCAAGCTTGGGGGATCCCCAAGGAGTATCTCATAAGACTACAAACAAGGGTTGCTTAGGTGTGGCATTCTCAGAGACTTCATTATTTTTATCTAACCCATTATCACAGACAAAAGAGCTTCAAAAGGCATAATGTAAGAACTATTTTAATAGCTATAGACATAAGTTATCCCTGTCATTGTAAAAAAACCTACCTAATTTTTGATTGGTCCAGTTCAGTTCGGCAGTATCTTTAACATGCTCGGTTCAGCAGTGTCTGCGGAAGGGAGACAATGAAATACTAGGTAGGCAGTGTATTACACCTGGGAGTCAGGCAGGCACTTAAAGATTCACCTGAAAAGATTCAGATCCTATTTGGACAGAAATATGGATCTTCTAGGATGATGGTGGATTATTATTAACTTAATTAGGTCATGACACAATAGAATTATAGTCTCACATGCTAGCAAATAATATTCAAAATTCTCCAAATGAGGCTACAACAGTACATGAACCAACAACTTCCAGATGTTCAAGCTGCATTAGGAAAAGGCAGAGGAACATTTGCCTTTGATCTCTCTTTGATCAAATTGGCAACACCCGTTGGATCATAGAAAAAGCAAGAGAATTCTAGAGAAACATCCACTTCTGCTTCATTGACTACACTAAAGCCTTTGACTGTGTAGATCACAACAAACTGTGGAAAATTCTGAGGGAGATGGGAATACCAGATCACCTTATCTACCACCTGAGAAATCTGCATGCAGGTCAAGATGCATCAGTTAGAACTGAACACACAACAACGGACTGGTTCCAGATTGGGAAAGGAGTACGTCAAGGCTGTATATTTTTACCTTGCTTATTTAAATGCAGAGTACATCATGTGAAATGCCAGGCTAGATGAAGCACAAGCTGGAATTAAGATTGCCAGGAGAAATATCAACAACCCAAGACATGCAGATGACACTACCCTCATGGCAGAAAGTGAAAAAGAATGCAAGAGCCTCTTGATGCAAGTGAAAGAGCAGAGTGAAAAAGCTGGCTTAAAACTCAACATTCAAAAAAATAAGAGCACGGCATCACTTCATGGCAAATAGATGGGGAATAGTGGAAACAGTGAGAGACTTTATTTTCTTGGGCTCCAAAATAACTGCAGATGGTGACTGCAGCCATGAAATTAAAAGACCCTTGCTTCTTGGAAGGAAAGTTATAACAAATTTAGCATATTAAAAAGCAGATACATTACTTTACAGACAAAGGTCCATCTAGTCAAAGCTCTTGTTTTTCCAGTTGTCATGTATGGACGTGAGAGTTGGACCATAAAGAAAGCTGAGACAAAAGAATCTATGCTTTTGAACTGTGGTGTTAGAGAAGACTCTTGAGAGTCCCTTGGACAGCAAAGAGATCAAACCAGTCAATCCTAAAGAAAATCAGTCCTGAATATTTTTTGGAAGGACTGAAGCTGAAACTCCAATACTTTGGCCACTTGATGCAAAGAACTGACTCATTGGAAAAGGCCCTGATGCTGACAAAGACTGAAGGCAGGAGGAGAAGGGGATAACAGAGGATGAGATGTTTTAGATGGCATCACGAACTCAATGGACATGAGTCTGAGCAAGCTCCGGGTGTTGGTGATGGACAGGGAAGCCTGGTGTGCTGCAGTCCATGGAGTCAAAAAAGAGTCCAACACCACTGAGTGACTGAACTGAACTGACTTCTCCATCTGGATCTACAGGATACAAACATAAAGCTCTCTGGAATACTAGATTTAGAGAAAAAAAGTATTTTTTGCCTCCAAATAGGAGACCCCTAAAGTGAAGTCACTCAGTTATGTCCGACTCTATGCAACCCTGTGGATTGTAGCTTACCAGGCTCCTCCACCCATGAGATTTTCCAGGGAAGGGTACTGGAGTGGGTTGCCATTTTCCTTCTCCAGGGGATCTTCTCAACCAAGGGATCGAACCCAGGTCTCCCACATTGTAGGTAGAGGCTTTACTGTCTGAGCCACTAGGGAAGTCCTAGGAGATCCCTAGTTCAGTTCAGTCGCTCAGCCGTGTCCAACTCTCTGCAACCCCATGAATCGCAGGATGCCAGGCCTCTCTGTCCATCACCAATTCCCGGAGTTCACTCAGACTTAACGTCCATCGAGTCTGTGATGCCATCCAGCCATCTCATCCTCAGTCGTCCCCTTCTCTTCCTGTCCCCAATCCCTCCCAGCATCAGAGTCTTTTCCAATGAGTCAACTTTTCACATGAGGTGGCCAAAGTACTGAAGTTTCAGCTTTAGCATCAGTCCTTCCAAAGAAATCCCAGGGTTGATCTCCTTCAGAATGGACTGGTTGGATCTCCTTGTAGTCCAAGGGACTCTCAAGAATCTTTTCCAACACCACAGTTCAAAAGCATCAATTCTTCGGCGCTCAGCTTTCTTCTCAGTCCAACTCTCACATCCATACATGACCACAGGAAAAACTATAGCCTTGGCTAGACGGACCTTAGTCAGCAGAGTAATGTCTCTGCTTTTGAATATGCTATCTAGGTTGGTCACAACTTTCTTACAAGGAGTAAGCGTCTTTTAATTTCATGGCTGCAATCACCATCTGCAGTGATTTTGGAGCCCAGAAAAATAAAGTCTGACACTGTTTCCACTGTTTCTCCATCTATTTCCCATGGAGTGATAGGACCAGATGCCATGATCTTCGTTTTCTGAATGTTGAGCTTTAAGCCAACTTTTTCACTCTCCTCTTTTACTTTCATCAAGAGGCTTTATAGTTCCTCTTCACTTTCTGCCATAAGGGTGGTGTCATCTCTAATTGATAAGCTGGTTAATGGGTTTGACTCTAACCACTGTTTCTCCAAGGACTTGAAGGACTTTGTAAAGAGTCCTAAAACCTTGCCTTCCTCTAAAGAATGGCCTAAGCACAAGTGTGAATGTAGTTACCTTTTTTTACATATAATGAACCATTTATCACTTTTCCAATAACCCAGTTACATACATTACAAGTTTCAGGTTGGGATAAAGGTCAGTGTTCAGCGTTCTCAGGGAGAGAACTTGAGGAGATTCCAGAGAAATAGAGAAGTGTACTTTTTGATTGGGGTGATTTATTTGGGGCACCTTAGTTTTTAGTCCTCATTCCAAAATGGACTCATGTAATTGGTGAAGGAAATGGCAACCCACTCTAGCATTCTTGCCTGAAGAATTCCATGAACAGAAGAGCCTGCTGAGCTACAGTCCATGGGGTCACAGAGTCGGACATGACTGAGTGACTAACAATTTCAATTTTGTCATGCAATACCGTCCCACCATTCAACCTACCTAGGCTTCCCTTGTGGCTCAGCTGGTAAAGAATCTGCCTGCAATGCAGAGGACCTGAGTTTGATCCCTGGGTTGGGAAGATCCCCTAGAGAAGGGAAAGGCTACACACTCCAGTATTCTGGCCTGGAGAATTTCATGGACTGTACAGTCCATGGGTTCACAAAGAGTCAGACATGACTGAGCAGTTTCACTTTCACTTCACTCAAGCTGCTCAGCCGGCTTTGAGAAAGGGTTACTCCGTTTCAGCATAAGTGGCAAGATGGACACTCTGATGGAACAGATGTGGACTCTTCTCAGTAATTACTTTCAGCTCTTGTTTTTTTCCCTTTACTGTCTGTTTGATATTTAACCTTAATGGAATCTGAATGGCATTTACCCAGGGATCAGTTCCAGATTATGCAAAACTCACAAAAATAAAGGTTATAGCATAGTAAGTCTACTAATCACTTTTTTGTGATTGGAATTGGTTATCTCTGAGTAGAAGAGATTAAGAATGTCAGATATTTATCCTGAGCAAGAGAAATTAATCATTCCTTTACTCACTTTGCCCCCTGCCGTCAATCACCACATGATGAGCCCATGCTGTGACCCCAGAGTGACAATCCAGAACTCCAACATAGCATCTCATCGAGAAGGGTCCATTCTATTGAAACATAAGTGACATAACTGTGAGATACCAGTGTAAAGTGAAAATATCTCCTGCCATATCAATTAACAAGAAATGTCAAAGCCATCAGCAGTTTCTGGCCTCCAAATGTGAATAAGGGTTCCCAAAACGGTGATCCAGCAGATGCCACCACTCAGCACAGTGATTGCTGAGGAGCTGGGGGAATGCAAGAAGAGCCATCTGTCACTCCTTAAGGTGAGCAAGAAAACAGGGTTGGCCCCAGATAGTTGAGGTGCGTATGAAAGGAATGAATTCAATGAGCCAAGAGGCTTTCGTCTTCCCATATATAGAATGTTAATTTCCTTAATTTGATATCTGATCTTTGATGTCAGACTGCCTGCAAACTTGTATACACCCTGACTCCCCTTCCGGTTCCTTGAATCACTTTTCTCAGAGCTACCGAGATACTGTCTCCAGGGCTCAGAGTCCTAAACATTCTCAGCAAATAAAATAACTCTCTTTCAGGTGGTGACTATAGTTTTTAGTCAACACCAATCAGACGTCCAGACATAGAGGCTAAATTGGCCACTAGACAAGGCAGGGCTGGAGAGTGGGAGAAATTTTCCAGTTCCCAAAAATGGCAAAAATGGAATTGAAAGTGCTCTAAATCTCCCACACTCTGTTTCCAGAGCTCAGGTTAGAATGAGGTGCCTATTTTCCTTTTAATAATAGTATAGCTAGATTTGCTAACTTGGGTATTTTGCAAATGACATCAGTTCAGTTCAGTTCAGTTGCTCAGTCGTGTCTGACTCTTTGCGACTCCATGAATCGCAGCACGCCAGGCCTCCCTGTCCATCACCAACTCCCGGAGTTCACTCAGACTCACGTCCATCGAGTCGGTGATGCCATCCAGCCATCTCATCCTCTGTCATCCTCTTCTCTTCCTGCCCCCAATCCCTCCCAGCATCAGAGTTTTTTCCAATGAGTCAACTCTTCGCATGAGGTGGCCAAAGTTCTGGAGTTTCAGCTTTAGCATCATTCCTTCCAAAGAAATCCCAGGGCTGATCTCCTTAAGAATGGACTGGTTGGATAAGGACACTCAAATTTTTTGACTTTAGCATCTGGAAGAACAGAGTTGTCATCAACTGAGGTGAAGAAGTCTATGGGTAGATAATGAGGAGGGAGGAAGTGTCAGGATGTCAGTTTGGGACTTGTAAAGTGTGAAATATCTGTTACGCATCTAAGCGACATATCAACCAAGTAGTTGAATGTACAAGTGTGTATTCAGGAGAACGGTCCAGACAGAAGATATAAATTTGGGAGACATTAGAATATCACTGGGGCTTCCCTGGTGGCTCAGATGTAAAAAATCTGCCTGCAATGCAAGAGACCCAGGTTCAATCCCTGGGTCAAGAAGATCCCCTGCAGAAGGGAATGGCAACCCACTCCAGTATTCTTGCCTGGGAAATCCCATAGTTCTTAACATAATATCTGAGTATAGAATAGGTAAATATTGTGGACTTTCTGAATGAATGATTGGCATTTAATTAAATCCTATCATTATAGTGATTGAAGTCTACATTCACATCCTGGGAGCTCAGTTACATGAAAATTCCTAAAAATAGCAATTCTTTGGTAGTCCCCAAATATATAGAAAATTGTTGACACAGATAAGGTACAATAGATGGGTTTCCTTCAGCTACAACAAATATTTGGCTCGACTCAGCGACTACCTTTCTGGCAACTGAACAAAATTGCTTTTCTTCATTAAATTTACATGAACCAAAGAAGCACATTTGATGACTGAGATAAAATACCAAAGCTTCTAAAATGAAATATTCTATTTTTTTCACAAGCAAGTTGCCTGAGTTTACCTTAATTATGTGATAAACTTGGCAAAGGACACCAGAGAAGGAAAACCTCCAAACAAAAGAAAATAAACATCACTTTGATGTTAAGCTAAAAAAGAATTAAATTCTCTGACTATGTGCCATTGCCTAATTGCAGCAAATCACCTTCACTTACTCAGCCAAAAGTTCTCAGCTTCCAGCTGCCCCTCCCAGCCACCTAGTCACAAGCAGAGCTGTGACAGCTGCCACCACAAGCCTAGCTGCCCTCCAGCAACAGCTCCCCTGTTTCTGCCTTTCTCCTGATCAAGACTTGCTGCTGGATTCCAGTGCAGGGACCCGTTGTGTGTGTTGGGGGGGGGGGGGGGGGGGTGTGCGTGTGTATGTACTCAGTCACGTCCAGCTCTGCAACCCCATGGACTGTAGCCTGCCAGGCTTCTCTGTCCAGTGGAGATACGAATAATCTAAGATATTCCCTCTAGATCAACAAGTGCAATATATTATCAAAAACAAGAGAATGAGGGAGTAATCGAATGGCAGGCTGTTAAGGTTTATTACTGGACCTTTATCTGACTTCATCCACCATCATGGAATTTCTGGTTAGCACGCGCCTGATGAGAAGACACGATAGAAGACACAGAAGCAGTGCAGCGACGGAAAGCGTGCAGTTTAGAGTCAGGCAGCTCAGCCCCGACTCACCACCCCCATTATTGTCTGTCAGTGACTCAGCCTGTCCGAGCTTGGATTTCTTCATCTCTAAAATTGAGAAGATTATGTCTCCCAGAAAGGGCTATTGTGAAGAGGTACTGAGATCACACACAGAAGGTGCCTCGTAAAGAACTTGACAGTCGACAATAAAGGAGACCTGTTCTTCCAAGGAATGTACAATCTGCTGGGGAGACAGAAATTTACACAATTTACCACAGTAAAATGTTACAAATATTAAGCAAACTCTATGGGAGTAGAGACAAGAGAATAATTTTGTTTTTGTTTTTTAATCTTTTATCTTTTTTAATACCAAAAGCATTTTGTATTAGGGTATAGCCAGTTAATGTTGTGGTAGTTACAGGTGGACAGCAAAGGGACTTAGCCATGCATATATATGTATCCATTCTCCCCCAAACTTCTCTCCATCAACGCTGCCACATAACGCTGAGCAGAGTTTCCTTGCCATGCAATAGGTCCTTGTTGGTTATCCATTTTAAATATAGCAGCGGGCACATGACCTTCCCAAACTCTCTAACTATCCCTTCCCCCAACAGCCACAAATTCATTTCCTAGGTCCCAGTCACTTTCTGTTTTGTAAGTAAGTTTATTTGTAGCATTTCGAGACAAGAGAATAATTAACCCTGCTGGATGTGGGGGTAGGAGGAAGATACAACCAAGCCTCTGGAGTTTGTTGTCTGACACTAGCCTTGCTGGGTTGATCTCACAATCGTCAGCCAACAAACAGCCTCTGGTAGCATTATCATAAAAGCAAATAAATAACTCTTCCTTTGACTTCACATCTGCCTCCAGCTAACTGCTCATTTCTCTCTGCCCTTCACAGCAAGGCTTTTGGAAATGTTACTGCCCCCACCTCCCCTTTCGTCTTCAACCTGCTCCCATCTGGCTGATGTCCTTTCCCTGGAAATGACATGTTGCTTCCACTCTGGCCATCTTTTCAGGCATTGTAGCATCTCCTCCTCTGCTGCCATGGCCCAGGGCAGGCCCGCTTCTTTCGTGCCTGTATTTTTTCCTGTAGATGACCTCAGCTAGTCCCTTGACTTTAAATACGATGTATTCCCTGATGACTTCCAGATCTACATCCTCAACCCAATCTCTTTCTCAGTTCAGTTCAGTTCAGTTGCTCAGTCATGTCCAACTCTTTGTGACCCCATGAACCACAGCACGTCAAGCCTCCCTGTCCATCACCAACTCCTGGAGCCCACCCAAACTCATGTCCATCGAGTCGGTGATGCCATTCAACCATCTCATCCTCTGTTTTCCCCTTCTCCTCCTGCCCTCAATCTTTCCCAGCTTCAGGGTCTTTTCAAATGAGTCAGCTCTTCGCATCAGGTGGACAAAGTATTGGAGTTTCAGCTTCAACATCATTCCTTCCAATGAACACCCAGGACTGATCTCCTTTAGGATGGACTGGTTGGATCTCCCTGCAGTCCAAGGGACTGTCAAGAGTCTTCTCCAACACCACAGTTCAAAAGCATCAATTCTTCAATGCTCAGCTTTCTTCTCAGTCCAACTCTCACATCCATACATGACCACTGGAAAAACCATAGCCTTGACTAGATGGACCTTTGTTGGCAAAGTAATGTCTCTGTTTTTTAATATGCTGTCTAGGTTGGTCATAACTTTCCTTCCAAGGAGTAAGTGTCTTTTAATTTCATGGCTGCAATCACCATCTGCAGTGATTTTGGAGCCCAAGAAAATAAAGTCAGCCACTATTTCCACTGTTTCACTAAAAATCTTTTCCATCCAATTGCTGATTCAGCATGATCATATTGATGGACTTTCTGAACTTAACAGGTCTGTGCATGTATGCTAAGTCATTTTCAGTCATGTCTGTTTCTTTGCAACCCCATAGACTATAGCCTGCCAGGCTCCTCTGTCCATGGAATTTTCCAGGCAAGAACACTGGAGTGGGTAGCCATTGCCTTCTCCAGGGAATCTTTCTGACCCAGGAATAGAACCTGAGTCTCTTACATCTCCTGCATTGGCAGGTGGGTTCTTACCACTAGCGCCACCTGGAAAGTCCTGAACAGGTCTAACACAACTATTGATTCTACCACACCCACTCATACAACAAAAGAAAACAAACAAAAAATGCCTGCTCCTTTCTTATTCTTTCCTGTCCTGTAAATGTCAATACCAAGGCCGGTCACCTTTGATTGCCTTTGTTCCTTCACTTCCTGTTTCTGATCCATCATCAAGTTGCTGTCTCTACCTCCGTGTTCATTTCCCTCTGTGTCCTCTGCAATCACCATCATTCAAGCCACAGCCACCCCTCACCTACCCCTCTGCAATAGCTCCTAACCCATCTTGTAGCTTCCAACTCTGTCTCACTCTTCTCTCCACAAAGTCTCCACAATGTCTTCACAAAGCAGCTCACTTGATTTTCATAAAATGCACTCTCCCTATCCACAGCCTACAATGCCTTCTCGTTTCACTTGGGAAGAAACCTCAGTGCTTTCCCATGACCTGGGAAGCCTCACACTGTCTGGCCCCATCTGCCTCTCTGCCCCTTCTCCTGCCTTTCTCCAGGTAACTCACTATGCACCTTGGCACAAAGGACTTCTTTCCGTTTCTCAAATGCCCCAGTTTATTTCTTTATAGGAGAAAAATAAAATTTGTTTTTGCTCTATGCCACACTCTCCTCCCAGTCTCTGAATGGCTGTCTTTTTCAAGGTTAGGTATCAGCTAAAATGCACCCCCCTCAGGTGCAATAAAGGCAGTTGCCCACTGTCCATTATAGAGGAGCCCTGTACCCACCCCTAATGACGTCTAGTATGTTACCCATTCTGTCTTCTTCACAACACGAATTCCTTTTCAAATTTGTGTTATTCGGATGTTGGTTGATTGTTTATATCTCTCTAAAGTCTAAGATTCAGGAGAGAAAGGATTTTTTAAGTTAATTTTTATTGAAGAGAATGGATCTTTTTTTTTTGTAACAAATTCAATAAAGACTTTATTTATTTATTTATTTTAGTTTTTTATTTTTTAAATTTTAAAATCTTTAATTCTTACATGCGTTCCCAAACATGAACCCCCCTCCCACCTCCCTCCCCACAACATCTCTCTGGGTCATCCCCATGCACCAGCCCCAAGCATGCTGCACCCTGCGTCAGACATAGACTGGCGATTCAATTCTTACATGATAGTATACATGTTAGAATTCCCATTCTCCCAAATCATCCCACCCTCTCCCTCTCCCTCTGAGTCCAAAAGTCCGTTATACACATCTGTGTCTTTTTTCCTGTCTTGCATACAGGATCGTCATTGCCATCTTCCTAAATTCCATATATATGTGTTAGTATACTGTATTGGTGTTTTTCTTTCTGGCTTACTTCACTCTGTATAATTGGCTCCAGTTTCATCCATCTCATCAGAACTGATTCAAATGAATTCTTTTTAACGGCTGAGTAATACTCCATTGTGTATATGTACCACAGCTTTCTTATCCATTCATCTGCTGATGGACATCTAGGTTGTTTCCATGTCCTGGCTGTTATAAACAGTGCTGTGATGAGCATTGGGGTACATGTGTCTCTTTCAATTCTGGTTTCCTCGGTGTGTATGCCCAGCAGTGGGATTGCTGGGTCATAAGGTAGTTCTATTTGCAATTTTTTAAGGAATCTCCACACTGTTCTCCATAGTGGCTGTACTAGTTTGCATTCCCACCAACAGTGTAGGAGGGTTCCCTTTTCTCCACACCCTCTCCAGCATTTATTGCTTGCTGATTTTTGGATCACAGCCATTCTGACTGGTGTGAAGTGGTACCTCATTGTGGTTTTGATTTGCATTTCTCTAATAATGAGTGATGTTGAGCATCTTTTCATGTGTTTGTTAGCCATCCGTATGTCTTCTTTGGAGAAATGTCTATTTAGTTCTTTGGCCCATTTTTTGATTGGGTCGTTTATTTTTCTGGAATTGAGCTGCAGGAGTTGCTTGTATATTTTTGAGATTAGTTGTTTGTCAGTTGCTTCATTTGCTATTATTTTCTCCCATTCAGAAGGCTGTCTTTTCACCTTGCTTATATTTTCCTTTGTTGTGCAGAAGCTTTTAATTTTAATTAGATCCCATTTGTTTATTTTTGCTTTTATTTCCAGAATTCTGGGAGGTGGATCATAGAGGATCCTGCTGTGATTTATGTCTGAGAGTGTTTTGCCTATGTTCTCCTCTAGGAGTTTTATAGTTTCTGATCTTACATTTAGATCTTTAATCCATTTTGAGTTTATTTTTGTGTGCAGTGTTAGAAAGTGATCTAGTTTCATTCTTTTACAAGTGGTTGACCAGTTTTCCCAGCACCACTTGTTAAAGAGATTATCTTTACTCCATTGTATATTCTTGCCTCCTTTGTCAAAGATAAGGTGTCCATAGGTGTTTGGATTTATCTCTGGGCTTTCTATTTTGTTCCATTGATCTATATGTCTGTCTTTGTGCCAGTACCATACTGTCTTGATGACTGTGGCTTTGTAGTAGAGCCTGAAGTTAGGCAAGTTGATTCCTCCAGTTCCATTCTTCTTTCTCAAGATTGCTTTGGCTATTCGAGGTTTTTTGTATTTCCATACAAATCTTGAAATTATTTGTTCTAGTTCTGTGAAAAATGTGGCTGGTAGCTTGACAGGGATTGCATTGAATTTGTAAATTGCTTTGGGTAGTATACTCATTTTCACTATGTTGATTCTTCCGATCCATGAACATGGTATATTTCTCCATCTATTAGTGTCCTCTTTGATTTCTTTCATCAGTGTTTTATAGTTTTCTATATATAGGTCTTTAGTTTCTTTAGGTAGATATAGTCCTAAGTATTTTATTCTTTTCATTGCAATGGTGAATGGAATTGTTTCCTTAATTTCTTTTTCTACTTTCTCATTATTCATGTATAGGAATGCAAGGGATTTCTGTGTGTTGATTTTATAACCTGCAACTTTACTATATTCATTGATGAGCTCTAGTAATTTTCTGGTGGAGTCTTTAGGGTTTTCCATGTAGAGGATCATGTCATCTGAAAACAGTGAGAGTTTTACTTCTTCTTTTCCAATTTGGATTCCTTTTATTTCTTTTTCTGCTCTGATTGCTGTGGCCAAAACTTCCAGAACTATGTTGAATAGTAGCAGTGAAAGTGGACACCCTTGTCTTGTTCCTGACTTTAGGGGAAATGCTTTCAATTTTTCACCATTGAGGATAATGTTTGCTGTGGGTTTGTCATAGATAGCTTTTATTATGTTGAGGTATGTTCCTTCTATTCCTGCTTTCTGGAGAGTTTTTATCATAAATGGATGTTGAATTTTGTCAAAGGCCTTCTCTGCATCTATTGAGATAATCATATGGTTTTTATTTTTCAATTTGTTAATGTGGTGAATTACATTGATTGATTTGCGGATATTCAAGAATCCTTGCATCCCTGGGATAAAGCCCACTTGGTCATGGTGTATGATCTTTTTAATGTGTTGTTGGATTCTGATTGCTAGAATTTTGTTGAGGATTTTTGCATCTATGTTCATCAGTGATATTGGCCTGTAGTTTTCTTTTTATGTGACATCTTTGTCAGCTTTTGGTATTAGGGTGATGGTGGCCTCATAGAATGAGTTTGGAAGTTTACCTTCCTCTGCAATTTTCTGGAAGAGTTTGAGGAGGATAGGTGTTAGCTCTTCTCGAAATTTTTGGTAGAATTCAGCTGTGAAGCGGTCTGGACCTGGGCTTTTGTTTGCTGGAAGATTTCTGATTGCAGTTTCAATTTCTGCGCTTGTGATGGGTCTGTTAAGATTTTCTATTTCTTCCTGGTTCAGTTTTGGATAATTGTACTTTTCTAAGAATTTGTCCATTTCTTCCACGTTGTCCATTTTATTGGCATACAACTGCTGATAGTAGTCTCTTATGATCCTTTGTATTTCTGTGTTGTCTGTTGTGATCTCTCCATTTTCATTTCTAATTTTATTGATTTTATTTTTCTCTCTTTCCTTCTTGATGAATCTGGCTAATGGTTTGTCAATTTTATTTATCCTTTCAAAGAACCAGCTTTTGGCTTTGTTGATATTTGCTATGGTCTCCTTTGTTTCTTTTGCATTTATTTCTGCCCTAATTTTTAAGATTTCTTTCCTTCTACTAACTCTGGGGTTCTCCAATTCTTCCTTTTCTAGTTGCTTTAGGTGTAGAGTTAGGTTATTTATTTGACTTTTTTCTTGTTTCTTGAGGTATGCCTGTATTGCTATGAACTTTCCTCTTAGCACTGCTTTTATAGTGTCCCACAGGTTTTGGGTTGTTGTGTTTTCATTTTCATTAGTTTCTATGCATATTTTGATTTCTTTTTTGATTTCTTCTGTGATTTGTTGGTTATTCAGAAGTGTGTTGTTCAACCTCCATATGTTGGAATGTTTAATAGTTTTTCTCCTGTAATTGAGATCTAATCTTAATGCATTATGGTCAGAAAAGATGCTTGGAATGATTTCGATTTTTTTGAATTTATCAAGTTTAGATTTATGGCCCAGGATGTGATCTATCCTGGAGAAGGTTCCATGAGCACTTGAAAAAAAGGTGAAATTCATTGTTTTGGGGTGAAATGTCCTATAGATATCAATTAGGTCTAATTGATCTAATGTATCATTTAAAGTTTGCATTTCTTTGTTAATTTTCTGTTTAGTTGATCTGTCCATAGGTGTGAGTGGTGTATTAAAGTCTCCCACTATTATTGTGTTATTGTTGATTTCCCCTTTCATACTTGTTAGCATTTGTCTTACATATTGTGGTGCTCCTATATTGGGTGCATATATATTTATAATTGTTATATCTTCTTCTTGGATTGTTCCTTTGATCATTATGTAGTGGCCTTCTTTGTCTCTTTTCACAGCCTTTGTTTTAAAGTCTATTTTATCGGATATGAGTATTGCCACTCCTGCTTTCTTTTGGTCTCTATTCGCGTGGTATATCTTTTTCCAGCCCTTCACTTTCAGTCTGTATGTGTCCCTTGTTTTGAGGTGGGTCTCTTGTAAGCAGCATATAGAGGGGTCTTGTTTTTGTATCCATTCGGCCAGTCTTTGTCTTTTGGTTGGGGCGTTCAGCCCATTTACGTTTAAGGTAGTTATTGATAAGTACGATCCTGTTACCATTTACTTTATTGTTTTGGGTTCGGGTTTATACACCCTTTTCGTGTATCCTGTCTAGAGAATATCCTTTAGCATTTGTTGGAGAGCTGGTTTTGTGGTGCTGAATTCTCTTAGCTTTTGCTTGTCTGTAAAGCTTTTGATTTCTCCTTCATATTTGAATGAGATCCTTGCTGGGTACAGTAATCTGGGCTGTAGGTTATTGGCTTTCATCACTTTAAGTATGTCTTGCCATTCCCTCCTGGCCTGAAGAGTTTCTATTGACAGATCAGCTGTTATCCTTATGGGAATCCCCTTGTGTGTTATTTGTTGTTTTTCCTTTGCTGCTTTTAATATTTGTTCTTTGTGTTTGATCTTTGTTAATTTGATTAATATGTGTCTTGGGGTGTTTCGCCTTGGGTTTATCCTATTTGGAACTCTGTGTTTCTTGGACTTGGGTGATTATTTCCTTCCCCATTTTAGGGAAGTTTTCAACTATTATCTCCTCAAGGATTTTCTCATGATCTTTCTTTCTGTCTTCTTCTTCTGGGACTCCTATAATTCGAATGTTGGAGCGTTTCATATTGTCCTGGAGGTCTCTGAGATTGTCCTCATTTCTTTTAATTCGTTTTTCTTTTTTCCTCTCTGATTCATTTATTTCTACCATTCTATCTTCTATTTCAGTAATCCTATCCTCTGCCTCTGTTATTCTACCATTTGTTGCCTCCAGAGTGTTTCTGATCTCATTTATTGCGTTATTCATTATATTTTGACTCTTTTTTATTTCTTCTAGGTCCTTGTTAAACCTTTCTTGCATCTTCTCAATCCTTGTCTCTAGGCTATTTATCTGTGATTCCATTTTGATTTCAAGATTTTGGATCATTTTCACTATCAATATTCGGAATTCCTTCTCCAGTAGATTCCCTACTTCTTCCTCTTTTGTTTGGTTTGGTGGGCAACTCTCCTGTTCCTTTACCTGCTGAGTATTCCTCTGTCTCTTCATCTTGGTTATATTGCTGCGTTTGGGGAGGCCTTTTTATATTCTGGTAATTTGTGGAGTTCTCTTTATTATGGAGCTTCCTCACTTTGGGTGGGGTTCTATCAGTGGCTTGTCAAGGTTTCCTAGTTAGGGAGGCTTGTGTTGGAGTTCTGGTGGGTGGAGCTGGGTTTCTTCTCTCTGGAGTGCAGTGGAGTGACCCGTAATGGGTTATGAGACATCAAATGTTTGGGGATAGTTTTGAGCTGCCTGTATATTGAAGCTCAGGGGAGTGTTCCTGTGTTGCTGGAGAATTTGAGTGGTATGTCTTGTTTTGGAACTTGTTGGCCCTTGGGTGGAGCTTGGTTTCGGTGTAGTTATGAAGGCATTTGATGGGCTCCTATTGCTTAATGTTCCCTGAATTCAAGAGTTCTCTAATGTTTTCAGGCTTTGGATTTAAGCCTCCTGCTTCTGGTTTTCAGTTTTATTTTTATAGTAGCCTCTAGACTTTTCCATCTATACAGCACCGATGATAAAACATCTAGGTTAAAGATGAAAAGTTTCTCCACATTGAGGGACACTCAGAGAGGTTCACTGAGTTACAAGGAGAAGAGAAGATGGAGGGGGTAGTTAGAGGTAACTGGAATGAGATGCAGTGAGATCAAAAGAGGAGAGAGCAAGCTAGCCAGGAGTCACTTCCTTATGTGCGCTCTATAGTCTGGACCGCTCAGAGGTATTTACAGAGTTATACAGGGAAGAGGAGAGGGAGGAAGTAGACAGAGGTGACCAGGAGGATACGGGAGAGGAATGAGTAGGAGAGAGACAAATCCTGCCAGTAACCAGTTCCTTAGGTGTTCTCCACCATCTGGAACACACAGAGATTCACAGAGTTGGATAGAGAAGAGATGGGGGAGAAAAGAGACAGAGGCCACCTGGTGGAGAAAAAGGAGAGTCCAGAGGAGGAGAGAGTGGTCAAGCCAGTAATCTCGCTCTCAGGTAAACTTGGGTAGTGAAGTTTGGGTTTTTAAATGTACAAAATTGACAACAAAAACCTAAGAGCAAAGATTAAAAATCTAGAGTAGAGGTTGGATTTTCAAAGATACAATATTAAAGAAAAGCAGAAGGAAAAAGGAAGAAAGAAAGAAAAAATTATTTAAAAAAAAAAAACCACCAACAACCATCCAAAGACTATATATGGTGTTTGCCTTAAAAAAAAAAAAAGTCTTTTTTTAAAATAGTAATAATAGGTTATAGAAATAAAAATTAGAGGAGAAATAGAAGACTTAACAATTTTAAAAAGTTAGAAAAAAAAAGAAAAAAAAAAGGAGTGATTTTTAAAATAGTAAAAATCTATCTGGGCCCTTCTCTGGTGTTATGGGCCGTGTGGGATCACTTCCAAGGTGGTTCCCTCTGTTTAACTTCTTCTGTTTGCTGGTTTTTAGGCTCACTAGTTCAGTCGCGCTGTGGGGAGGGGGGATGCTGCAAACAAATAGCACTGTCGTGTGCACACAGTATCTCTGCTCTGCTTGACCTGTCCTTTCTCGCGGCGCACAAACCGCTCCGGCTCTAGGATGCTCAGCCGGGAACCGTCTGGGGCCGGCCCTAGGCTGCGTGCACTTCCCCGGTCCAAGCCGCTCAGGTTCAGCGCTCAGGCAGCCCTCAGAGGCACAAATTCAGCTGGGACTGCGCTTTGTGCCCTTCCCAGGTCCGAGTAGCGCAAGAGTTTGGCGAGTGCGATCGCCGTGGCTTGTCACCTTTTCTGCCACTGCTGCTCAGCTTTCTGGGTGGACCGCTGGCGCCCCACTGTGAGGCAGATGGTGACTGTCCAGCACCCCCAGAAGTCTTAGCAAAGGAGCCTGCTTGCAGTTAGGTAAGTAAAGTCTCTCCGGGTCTGCAATTGCCCCTTTCCAGCCCTTACGGCTCTGGCTGACTGTCCCTGGCGGGGGATGGTCTGCAGCCGGCTTTTCCGTTCCGTCCTTTGTTCTGTGCTCGGTCCTGGCGGTGTCTTATGTTCGAGCTTTTCGCGTGGTAGCTATCCCACAGTCTGGTTTGCTAGCCCAAGTTAGATCGTTCTGGTTGCGCGTGGGGCGTTCCTGCCCAATTCTTACAAAGCACTGCAGCCCGCGCCTCCCGCGCGTCCCTGCCCTGCCCCCACTTCCCAATGGCGGATGCAGGCGTCTCTGCTGCTTTTCCGCTGGGGGAGTTACTGGTGGGCTTGTAATCTGTTGGTTTTAATTATTTATCTATTTTTCCTTCCTGTTATGTTGCCCTCTGTGTTTCCAAGGCTCGCCACAGACTCGGCAGGGAGAGTGTTTCCTGGTGTTTGGAAACCTCTCTTCTTAAAATTCCCTTCCCGGGACGGGCTTCCCTTCCCGGGACGGAGCTCCCTCCCCACCTTCTTTGTCTCCTTTTTCGTCTTTTATATTTTTTCTTACCTGTTTTTGAAGACAATGGTCTGCTTTTCTGGTTGCCTGATGTCCACTGCCAGCCTATAGAAGTTGTTTTGTGGAGTTTGCTCGGCGTTGAAATGTTCTTTTGAGGAATTTGTGAGGGAGAAAGTGGTCTTCCTGTCCTATTCCTCCGCCATCTTTTTGTATTCCCTGAAGAGAATGGATCTTGAGCTGCTTTGTTTATTGTTATATATCCAGTGCCTGGATCCATGCATGGGGCTTGACAAACATTTACACAATATTTTTTATTAAATTAACACAGCTTTGGAAACGTTTGGTAAGAAGAATTATTGGATTTATTAATTAACTTTAAGGGGTTGGGTAGCAATGAATACATAGAGCACAAAGCACTTTTAAGGCAGTGAAGCTATTATGTATGATACCATAATGGTGGACATATGTCATTATACATCTCTAAACCCATAGAATGTATGACATCAAGAGTGAACCTGGGACTTTCCTGGTGGCTCAGTGGTAAAGAATCCACCTGCCAATGCAGGAGACATGGTTTCTGTCCCTGATCCAGGAGGCTCCCACATGCTATGGGCAACTAAGCCCGAGTGCCACAACTACTGAAGCCAAAGCACTCTAGGGCCTGTGCTGCACAGCAAGAGAAGTCACTGCAATGAGAAGTCTGCACACCATGACGAGAGTAGCCCCCGCTCACTGCAACTAAATAAAACCCTGCAGAGCAATGAAGACCCAGCACAGCCATAAATAAATTAAACTAAAAAAATTTTTTTCCAAAAAAATAGTGAATCTGAATCTAGAAAAATTATATAGATGATCTTACTTGCAAAGCATAAATAATGAAACAGATGTAGAGAACAAACGTATGGATACCAAGGGGGAAGGGAAGTGGGATGAACTGGGAAACTGGGATTGATGTACACGTGTGTGCTGGGTGACTCAGTTGAGTCTAGCTGTTTGCCACCTCCTGGACTGTAGCTTCCCAGGCTCCTCTCTCTTTGGAATTCTCCAGGCAAAAATGTGTCTCAGTCTTTGCGACTCCATGGACTGTAGCCTACTAGGCTCCTCCATCCACGGGATTTTCCAGGCAAGAGAACTGCAGTGGGTTGCAATTTCCTTCTCCAGGAGATCTTCCCAACCCAGGGATCGAACCCTGGTTTCCCGCATTTCGGGCAGACGCTTTACCGACTGAGCCACCAGTGATTCTCAGATTCTCTGTAAAACAGATCACTAATGAGAACCTACTGTATGGCACAGGGAACTGTACTCAGTGTTCTCTGGTGACCTAAATGAGACAGAAATCCAAAAAAGAGGGATATATGTATATCTATATGTATAACTGATTCACTTTGCAGTACAGTAGAAACTAACAACGGAGAAAGCAACGGAACCCCACTCTGGTACTCTTGCCTGGAAACTCCCATGAATGGAGGAGCCTGGTGGGCTGCAGTCCATGCGGTCGCTGAGTCGGACACGACTGAGCGACTTCACTTTCACTTTTCATTTTCCCTTTTCCCTTTCATGCATTGGAGAAGGAAATGGCCATCCACTCCAGTGTTCTTGCCTAGAGAATCCCAGGGACGGACGAGCCTGGTGGGCTGCCGTCTATGGGGAACACAGAGTCGAACACAACTGAAGCGACTTAGCAGCAGTAGCAGCAGAAACTAACAAAATGTAAAGCAAATACACTCCAATAAAAATGAATTTAAAAAAGAGTGAATCCTAATGTAAACTATGAATTTTGGATGACAACGATGTGTCGACATAGGTCCACCAGTTGTAACACCCCTCTGGTAGATGATGTTGATAATAGAAGAGGCTATGGGTGTGTGGGGGCAGAGAGTCTACAGGAAACCTTTGTAGCTTACACTCAATTTTGCTGTGAAGTTAAATCTAATTTTAGAAATAAAAACCTATTAAAAATATTTGAAAACTTTAAAAATCTTTAACTATAATATTTTTATGGTTTCACATATTTATGCCCCTTGTTCCATTAGTAAATGTAATTGAAAATCTGTTGAATGTAAAAAGCAGCAGTTAAGCTGAAGTGATTTAACTCATAGAACATCTTTGTACTTTTGCAAGACTAGTCTTCATTTACTGTAAGCAATAAAGGCATGATTCGGGCTGCCAGGGTACCTCTCCTGCTCTGAAAGACATCATACACAAAATGTTATCTTTGAGGCACTTCTATACGCTGAGTGAGGGTGCTGTTGATCTTGTTTAGTTGCCAAGTCCTGTCTGACTCTTTGCAACCCCATGGACTGTAGCCTGCCAGCCTCCTCTGTCCATGGGATTCTCCAGCAATAATACTGGAATGGGTAGCTATTTCCTTCTCCAAGGGATCTTCCTGAATTAGGGATCAAACCTGTGTCTCCTGCATTGCAGCTGGGTTCCTTACTGCTATTGCCATGTTGGGGAAGGCACATATTACCCGGAAACTCTTTTCTCCTTGACTAATTAGAAGTTCAAGGACAAGGAGATTATTTTCTATCTTTTCAAACGCTAAGGAAATCCATACCCATCTAATAGGGGAAGTGGCTCTGACAGTCAAAGGGGGTGGAAGAAACTAAAAGACAACCTAAAGCAGTCATTTCTACAAAAACATATGCTAAGTAAATCAAGAATGCGGTCCTTTCTAAGTTATTCACTCCTCAGGAGGCTTCAAATGCTGTCACCGGACATGTCTGTGCAAGGAAAGTTCCAGGCAATGGGAGTTTGAAGGCCAGACTCTCTGCTGCTACAGAGGAGGATTAGTGAAAGAGCAGGCACTCTAACTTTTCTTCCCTAATTGTCTGGATATTAAAGGTTTTTGACAGTCTACTCACACTGTTATGATTCACTCTGTCCTGAAGGAAGTTCATTTATGATCTCATGAACTCTAGGAAACTAAGTCCCTCATAAAGAGTCACTTGGTGATATCTCTGCTTCCAAGTCTGAGATTAGGAGGCACAGTAACTGCAGATCCCAGGTGTCTGAATCAGTTTCCTGAGGCTTTCTCTAAATTCTTCAGTGCAAAGACACCACCGAATCTGCAGGTCCCATGTCCTTTGGGTGGTCACTGGCAATGGAGAAAGAAGACGAGCCAGCGTGGGATACTGTGTCATCACCAGCCATTCATACAACCAAGTTGGCATATGATCACTCTTCAACTCTTTGCCTCCTATACTATGTATCTGATCATTTTCATATTGAAAATCGATGCAACAGAGAAGTAATTCATCAATCTGCCTTCCACATCCTATTATTTCAAGTCAGGTCACCCCCACCACCACCACTCTTGGGTCCTGGGACACAGAGTATTGACAAGCCATTTGAGGGTCTGGAGAGTCCAGTTTGTAACATCTACGATACTATCACTTTAAAGCAACAAGGTAAAATTCTTTTATTAAATTTTGACAACCCTCAAACAAAGTGAATGCAATTCAAGGTGACACTTACTGTCAAGGAAATCTTGCCTTTTCAAGGAGAGTGTTTTTTCGACACTCTGTTCACATTAGAATCACCAGGGGAGCTCTTTTAAAAAATGTACTGAGAGGTTATGATTTAATTGGTCTGAGATGGGCTGGCTATAATGAACCATCATGGTTAAGAACCACCAACCTAAGGTGGTAAGTGGGAGCCTCCAGATTTCTATAACCCCAGTGAGGCTCCCTGCATTGCAGTGATGACCTTTGTAGCTAATAATGTACAAATATGAAACAATCAAGTGAGTGAAGAAACACAACTCAATTAGCACTGAAAATTAGGTAAGGAAGATCCATTCTACAGCTTAAAGGTCTCAGTCACAATTGTGTCCTGTTTACAATTAGTTTTGCTAAGCGAAATTGAGTGAAAATGCTCTGTTGTTAGTAGCTTCTAGTGTGTTTTATTTCTTCTGATGAGGTCCTTTCCTTTGCATGTTTACCTTTTCCAAATTGACTTTCATAGGGCTGAGTTATCCATCTGCCTGAGGCCCTGCTTTGATGTGTTTAAGGTAGGGGAAAATCCTTTTAAATGAATTTCAAGGCTATGTCAAAAACAGTTTAAAAGTTAGAAAAATATTGTCATAAAATTGCTCTAGTCAGTAGTGTTTTGAGTTTTCACAGCAGTGCATTGAACACTTGAAAGTACCGCTCAGTTTGTATTTTGTGGTTCTTTGCAAGCTATTGACTTTCCAACTTAATCCTCTCAGAATCCTGGAGGAGCGGTGCTATTTTGTTTTTGCCATTTCTATATCCAGTTCCTCTGGTTCGTTGCTAAGGTGTGAAGTTTGGTTGCCCGCACACACTCAGGTCTCTATGTTCACGCACTTGCACACAAACACAATGGACTGTCCACTTAGAACCCAGATACCATTGGCCAGCCTTGGCAGTCACTGAGTTCTCCCCCAGGGACAGATGGGAGGTAAGGGGAAGGATTGTTAATGAGCCTTCCAAACTCAGCCCACTTGTCCTTAGAACTAATGGAAATACATGAAGACCAATCAAATAAGGCTACTCTGAACTTGCCATTACAAGAGTATCAGCCTTGTTTCTGAACTTGCCATTACAAGAGTATCAGCCTTGTTTCTACCAAAACACATCACCTGTATTTTGGTAGAAACTCAAGGCAGGCAAAGGAGTAGGGATACTTCATAGTGGAAAAAAAATGGAAGACTTCACGTGTGCCTGTATTGGAAGCTGTCTGCACAAAGAAGCTGTAGGCGAAATAAGGAGATGTACTCTGTGATTGATTAGCTATAGGTGGGACAAGCATGTGTGCTCTGTGATTGGTAGGGTACATATCTGGCTTTCTCTGGATAGTCCTAAGTTGAACATGGCCGTAAAAATTAGGAAAGCTGTTAATTATTTATCATGTCCTGGCCATTTGGGGCTGTTATAGAAGTCATTGTTTAGCTTTATGGCCTGTCACTAGAGCTAGAAATCTGGCTTCCTTCAAGTGTGACTTACAGCAGGCGTGGTCTTCCTGCATGGCTTACTGGGGATAAGGGGTTGATTTTCCTAGGCAGGTTGCTGCAGGTTGTGGGTCAATGTTATTTTTTTAATCTGTGGTCTGGCCATTGTCTGTTGCTATATTCAGTCTCTCAGAACTAACAGAGTGTGGGTTATGGGGACTGTTTAATCCTCTGCTTTCCAGTCTGTCCCACATCCTGACTGTAGTGATTAGCCACAAATATACTGATAATTGTAGTTATTAAATATAACTTGTTTTTATATGCAGAATAACCAAGGAAGGTCCAGAAGTATCCTATTAGCTACCTATTTTAGTATCCTTTCTATTGGTGGGAAATCCTAAACTTTGGTTTAAAAGAAAAAGAAGGGCCTGGTAGTAAAAGCTGCACTACAACAGGGTTTTCCTTTATTTGCTTAGTGCCATGCACTGTAGGAGCTTAATACATATTTAACAATAACTTGGAAATAAGAGGAAAGCAGCTATGGCAAAATCAAGATGCCTGGGCAGTAAATTCTTGCTTCTTTGAATGCAAATCAGAGAGTACTTGCAGCTCTTCATCAAGGGCTCTTCGTGGCCCCACTCTGCACCCTGTCTCTCTCCAGCTTCTTGAAGCACCACTTATCTGATGATGAAGAAGCCTGAACCACAATCAGCAATGCTGGTTCCCTCAGGAGTATATCGTACCATCAGGCTTGATTGCCCCTCTAGTTCAGCTCAAAAAGTTTGCAGCTGACAAGAACACTAGCCAACATGTATCTCAAATGTAAATCTCTGTCCAGTTTCTTTTGTCCTTAGGATATCTGAATGTTGTAACAAATATTGTGTCCATCCATCAGTTGTAGACACATGAAAATACTGACTATGCTGAGATTTAGGTTGTAATTGCACTTGAGATTAATTTAGCCAAAGAACAGCAACCGCCAATAGTACTAAACTTGAGGCTAAACGCTTTTAAATACATTCTTCAGAGTAGTTCATGAGGTCATGTGATCCAGATGTTATTTCCATTTCTCAGAGGAGATTGTGAGCCTCTCTCAGGTCCAAGAGACCGCAGCGGGAAAATGGCACAGCTTTTATTCCATGGACCAGGGATCCTCACTCCTGGTTACTCGCGTATGACTCAGACTCTCCAGAGAATCACAACCAACAGGGAACCGGGAAAGCTAGGGTATAATCCAGTTTGACTCCAAACGCCTGAGAACTGGGAATACTGGTTGTCCCAGCTTGGAGACCAAAGTTGCCTGACTGCCTTTCTGATTTTTTTCAAGCCCCCAAAGGAGTGGATGATGCCAGTTTGTAACCAAAAGCGGGGTCTGAAAGCTCGCTGATCAAAAGGTGATAAAAATGTGAGTTTGGTGTAAAGAAAAGTTTGCTTTATTTTGGATGCCAGGGACACCTGTCCAAAGCCTGACACCGCCCCCCCACCCACCCATGACAACCAGGGTGCAAGTGCTTTTATAGACAGAAGGAGGAGATTATAGGCAGAAACAACACAGTCAGCTCTGACAGTCATCTTGAAATTGGTCATTGGTGGTCTGTCCCACATCATCTTGATTGTTTTAAGTACAGCTAGTCCTCAGTTCCAGGGTCCATTTGTTCCCATTTCCTTGAGGTCAGTTCTTGAAATTGTGGCACTTATGAGTACAGTCTGATTATCATGTAGTTAACTTCTGCCACCTGAAAGGGGTTTCAGTATCTGTAAGACAGCTCATGGGATATGGCTCAGAATATCATCTATAGCCCTTGAGAAGAAAAGTTCTTGACTTTGCTTAAGGACTAAATTTTAATATTTGGTCTCCTTTGACTGTTTTCCTTCATGTACTTTTTCACTTCTCTAATTAAAAGTATTCTTTGGCTACAGTTTCTTCGCAGACAAAAGGCAGATGGAGCACATTGAGAGGGGGTGATTGGCTGTGGGCGAGCCCGAAAGGACCACAGTGTACTGCTCCAACTCAAACTCACATGGGAGTATGGTCTTTATCCCATCTACCAGGTCAAATGCTAAATCTCTTCTAGGAACACTTTCACAGGCACCCAGAGATAATGTTTTACAAGTCATCAGGATATTCTGCAGATATCTCCTTTATGTAAAGGATATCTACAGATATATCTTTATATAAAGGTACTCAGAAATTGTTTTCTGATTATTCTCGCCCAATATAACCAGGGTTATAGAGATCACTAGACACCGGGTGGGCTTCCCAGGTGACTCAGAGGGTAAGGAATTCACCTATAGTGGAGATCTGGGTTCAATCCCTGGGTTGGGAAGATCCCCTGAGGAGGGCGTGGCAACCAACTTCAGCATTCTTGCCTGGAAATTCCATGGACAGAGGAGCCTGATGGGCTACAATTCACAGGGTTGCAGTGAATTAGACGTGACTGAAGGGATTTAGCACACACGCACACGCACACACACACACACACCAGGCAGGATTTATATGTTCATGTTGTCCAGCAAACCGTCCTCGATTCCCCCAAAATAGTAACACAAATTGCATTATGATAGTGTTAGTCGCTTAGTCATGCCTGACTCTACTCTTGGGACCCCATGGACTGTAGCTGCCCCAGGCTCATCTGTCCATGGGATTCTCCAGGCAAGAATACTGGAGTAGGTTGCCATTTCCTTCTCCAGAGGATGTTCCTGACCCAGGAATTGAACCTGGGTCTCTTGCATTGCAGGCAGACTCTTTACCAACTGAGCTATAAGGGAACCCTGCATTATAATAATACGAGCACATAACAGTAAATTCCTTCTACAAAAGTTTACAGGCCACGCCCTGTCTCAGAGAGCAAAGTCATGATATGCTTATCAACACTGCTGCCCAAACTGTCACTCAGGAGTCAACAGCACCACATTCTGCATCTTCACTTCAGGTTCAGTTTGTTCAGTTCAGTTCAGTTCAGTCTCTCAGTCATGTCTGACTCTTTGCGACCCCATGAATCCCAGCACACCAGGCCTCCCTGTCCATCACCAATTCCCGGAGTTCACTCAGACTCATGTCCATCGAGTCAGTGATGCTATCCAGCCATCTCATCCTCCGTCGTCCCCTTCTCCTCCTGCCCCCAATCCCTCCCAGCATCAGAGTCTTTTCCAATGAGTCAACTTTTGGCCTGAGGTGGCCAAAGTACTGGAGTGTCAGCTTTAGCATCATTCCTTCCAAAGAACACCCAGCACTGATCTCCTTTAGAATGGACTGGTTGGATCTCCTTGCAGTTAATTCAAAATCACGTATTGCATTTGTTATTTTCAGTTCTCCTCCATCCATCTTATCAGTGTGATGTTTATATATGTTTTGATGTTATCAGTAAGAGATAAGGAATTTTTATTTTCTTAGAAGTTGACAGAAGCATTTATCACAGGGAGAAGAGGTCCACCAGTGTTCAGAAAATTATTTGAAATCACAATTGTGGTCGAAACTAAGACTTTGGATAACCTAAAGGTAAGAATTTGCCCTACTGGAGGGAAGGATTGGGAAATCATTGTTTATACCAGACAGAGGAGGAGCTAGAAAAAGACAGTTGTTTATGATTCCTTGTAACTTTCCTTCCTTAAGGCCTAAGCTAACAAAAGTCTTGGTGTGATGAGGACTTTTGTGGGAACTGATGAAAGGGATATCTAAACTTTTGGTTCAAGTCTTGAAGGGGATGTACCAATATAGGAAGTTGGACCTAGTGTTAACTGGCCTTTTGTTTTCAGTATTCTGATGCTCTGACATCTGGGGTCTTTTGGACCCTCCCAGAATTAGCCAATTCCTAGAGATAGTCAACAACTCAGGGCTTCCCTGGTGACTCACACAGTAAAAAAAAACCGCCTGCAATGTGGGAGACCTGGATTTGATCCCTGGATTGGGAAGATCCCCTGGAGGAGGGCATGGCAACCCATTCCAGTATTCATGCCTGGAGAATCCCCATGGACAGAGGAGCCTGGTGGGGTAATGTCCACAGGGTCACAAAGAGTCAGATATGACTGAGCAACTAAGCACAGCACAGGAGCAGACTTTTAAAATGCAAACCAACCAAAGCAGAGCCCACAACCCCAGCCACCCTGATTATCAGACTCTCACATTCTGGGACACTATCCACCTGCTCTCTCACCCCAGTGTCAGTTACCAGACAATTAGAGATAGTTCCTAAGACCCAGAGCCCACTGAAATTGTTCAACTAGCCAATCTTAAGCCTGCTTACCCTCCCTCACCTGTTCTTTCTTGCAGAAACCCCAGTAAAGACCCTTGCTTACATGACCCCCACTTTGCCTCATGCTGACCTTAATGATTCCCCAAGCGGCCTCCATAGCTTCACATGACACTTTCTCTCGGGAACTGAGAGTAACTATCTTCACCATGGCAACCATCTCCTGACCTGTGGACCTTACTATATCTTTTCTATTAATGTACTATATTAGGAAAAAGTCCAGAGGAAAACACAAGGAAAAAAATATGTCAGAAGCTACTGACTTGGTGAGAAGGGCTCTAAATTCTCAAACACTCAAGGCTGAGGTTCAGCCAAATTTCCTTGTCTCTGAGAGTCAGAAAAGCCCCACTCTTGCTTCAGAAGGATATGTCTTTGCTTTATTCTCAGCACTACCTACCTTCCTTCTCCTTTTACCTGGTATGAATTTGTATTTCAATAAATCAACCCATAGCAATTTTCTTTCATGACACCAGGGGTTCTCATATCTATATCAGAATCACATGGTAGGGAAAGATCTTAAAAGTGCATATTTTCAGCTTTGAACCAAAGCAAGGATCTCCAACCTATGTCCCTGGTCAAGTTTGATCTGAACTGAATGGTGAGTAAAGAATAGAATGCTTTTTCTTTTTAGGGAAATGTGTCTTTTATGAAATAAGGACACAATGTATAACCCAAACTTTATACAAGAGAGGAGGGAAAGACATGTGAAAAAAGTAGTATGAAAACATTCATTCTTTCATAAGATCTCTTAACTTCTAGCTAAACATTTAGGTTCTTAGAAATTCCCTTTACACACATTCAGGAAGCTTAAAAAATGTACTAATCAAAATTTAAAAGTAAGGGTACAGTGAACTCAGAATCCTAAAATCACTTAGAAATGTGGATAATTTAGAAGCCAGGTGTATATGATAGAAATTATTTTCAATTTCCACGTAAAAGAATGTATCAAAATTTAGAATAACTATATGCACAGTCTGTTCTTATTTCTGATCTACAAAAAGATAAAAATAAGCAACTTAAAGTCAAATATAAGCTTTGGTCAATAAAAGACAGAACTAGAAGTCCGTTGGACTGTATGTGAGGATGCAACACACATTAACACATGCATGTATGGGCGCACACATGCACACTCAATTTTTTTCTAATTTAAAGGTATGTGACCAATTTTTTGTAACCGACAAATTAAGCATGTATGAAAACAATTTTAAGAAGAACTGAAAGCAATTTTAAATGATATTTAAGAATTTATACATTCCTAGATATTGAAATATTGAATCTACCTATTCATATATGTATTGGTTGCTCTTATTGGAATCAGTCTTTATTGGTAAGCCAGTGTAATAGACGGAGAAGGCACTGGCACCCCACTCCAGTACTCCTGCCTGGAAAATACCAGGGACAGGGGAGCCTGGTAGGCTACAGTCCACCGGGTCGCAAAGAGTTGGACACGACTAAGTGATTTCACTTTCACTTTTCATTTTTATGCTTGGAGAAGGAAATGCAACCCACTCCAGTGTTCTTGCCTGGAGAATCCCAGGGATGGAGGAGCCTGGTAGGCTGCTGTCTATGAGGTCGCACAGAGTCTGACACGACTGAAGTGACTTAGCAGCAGCAGCAGCAGCAGCAGCAGCAGTGTAATAGATGAATATACTTAGGTCTATTTTCATTTCTTATGCCGAAAGGACCTTCTGGGCCCTTATTTGCATGCAAACAAGCTATGTCATTCACATAGTAAAAATTAGAGATTTCATAGGCACTTGACCTAATTTTCAGCAAATGCCTCCATATTAACCAATTGAAGGATTCAAAGTCAAGAACTCAGGATTTTCATCTTTGTATTCTCAGTACTGGCAGTGTGCGTCATATTTTAACTATTAAATAGATGTTTTTAATAAATGAATGAAACAGAATTAAGGACACAGCCATAATGATGGTCACTAAATGCTAAAGTTCCTCCAGAGATAAACACTGGTCAAATTCACATAAATTTCTCTAAGTGTGATACATTAGAGGAGATTGTTGTACACAAAAAGATATTCAAATCACATTCGGCTTGGTTTCTGGCCCTTGAAAATCATAGAAAATTATATGGCAAAATACTATACATTTACAAACAATATGTGCCATGTTTTAGACTTTTTAAAAACATTTTTCTTTAAAACCTTAGCTTTATTTATAAGAAACTTAGGTAAATCAACTAAGGTTTCTTAAATAAAGCAGAGTTGCTTCAAAGACATCTGAAGCAAATATGCAATTAGTGGAAAAATTTATCAGACTACAAATACAAAAAGGAAAACAGTCAGAAAATCAAAGTCTACACTGAAACAAGGATATAGTTACCAAAGAAGGTGACAACTTTCTAATCATGAAACTTCTCTGCTAGCCAATTCCATCTGGGATCATTGCATTCCACCTTCCTGAATTTCTTCTGCCATTGCAAAAATCCAGATTCATTTCTTCTTCCTCTTTAAAAGATCACAGTTAAGGCTTGCTATCAGAGGGTCTCCTGGCCTTCTGGCAGGTAGGTAGATTTCAGATGTAGGGAGGAAAAAAAAAAAATAAACCTTTCCCTCTATTTTCAAATTCAGTAGTTGGGGCCTATGAATTAAAATGACAAAATACAGGTTAACAGAAGGAAAGATATACTACTTTTATTAACATTTGTTTAACTGTATGTGCACATGGGGTATCACAGTAAAGAAACAGAATCCAAAAGAAACAGACTCAGGGACTTATATACTTTTTTAAAAACAGGCAGTGCCTTATGTAGATGTGACTAGATAAATGAGGGCGGGGTCAGGCTTCCAGGGATGATGAATTGTGAGAAAATGACTAGGAAGTACATGGCGGTAGTGAATGGAAGATTATTTTAGTAAGATTTGTTTTTGCAGACTAATCTCAGTATGACTCTCCATTCTCAGTGATAAGAGTCTCCTTACCCCAGATGGTTGTAGGGAGGGTATTTAGGTTTTGTTTTCAGGCAGACAGAAGAGGGCAGTGAATTCTTCTTGTGTCTGATATTTCTCAACTGCCTTTAGCTGAAAAAAAAAAAAATCAATATGCCAAAATGGCATAATTTGGGATAGTATATTATGATCTCCTTCACAGAAATGGGTCAATAGCCACATATACTGGTTGAAGGCTGCTGAAAGTCATCATCAGTTCTTTCTAAAATGTCCCTCAAGACACCCAGATAAACAGCATCTTAAGAAACAATACTTTGGCCACCTAATGTGAAGAGCCAACACATTGGAAAAGACCCTGATGCTGGGAAAGATTGAGGACAGGAGGAGAACGGGAGACAGAGGATGAGATGGTTGGATGGCATCACCAACTTAATGGACAGAATTTGAGCAAACTCTGGGAGATGGTGAAGGACAGGGAATCCTGGCATGTGGCAGTCAATGGAGTCGCAAAGAGTTGGACACAACTTAGCAATTGAACACCAACAAGACACATACAGGTGAGAGCAGGATGTGAAGAGGATGCTGAAATAATGAGGCCAACTGCTAAGGCAAAGGGATTTTAATAAAAGGTCAAAATAGCTGGGGAATGAAACACTTTTCACAAAACCAGTTACATTGTCTTCAACTGATGTCATGTTGTGGGTAATTTAAATCACAGTTCCTTTCTAGATTCCTCTAAATCTAGCTTTGGATTTTTTAGCCTCTGGATTTATCCTTTACTTACTTATTTATTTATTTTTGTTTAATTATGTGTTTGATTTTGCCATTTTGTTTGTGTGTGTGTGTGTGTGTTTGCATTTCCTAGCAATTCATTCCTAGACTTACGAGATTAAAAGGTCAAGAAATATAGCTTCAAAATATAGAATGGAAGCAAAGGATGTGTTTTTATCTTAATCATGAAAAAGGAACGGCACTTATTATAATCAATCTAATCAAAACAAATTACTATCATATCAAGTCAAAGAATGATTAGTTAGTGAATTCTGAGAGTTGTTTACACATGCAAAAAATATTAATATGAAAATAAGCTATCCAGGTTCGTGTAAATTGCAACCCATGGAATGAAGAACATAACCGTTTGCCTAAAAACATCCTCTGGAGGTCACCTAAGAAAACCATTTCATTTACAGGATGAGGATTCTGCAGCTCAGAAGTGTTACATTGACTTGCCCAAGGCTATACAGTGAATTCTTGGCAAAGGCAAAACTAGACAAATGCAAAGTTTATCGGTTCCAAATCTCCTGCCCTTTCTGCTGAAACAGTATCTTTGTTAAGCAAAAAGAAAAAGAAAAAAAATACTTATTTGTTTTGTCTTTGGTTTTACATAAAAGAAGGAGCTTCCTTTCAGGATATGGGAGAGGTAAGGATGCTAAAATCATATTTCAGGTAACTTGAATATGAGTTGTTGATTACATTGATTACACAGCTTAAGGTTTTTTAGACCTCGTTCTGCGTTGATCTTTGTGCTGTCCTTCCTCCACAAGCAGCCTTATTTCCCCCAGACTTTCAAGAACTATGAAATGAAAAATCAGTCAATATATATTTTAGCATTTATTATCTGCTGCAATGAAAATCTTAAAGGAATATTGAACATGGGAGCCAAATGGAATATGTATATCTCATCTTTTCCAAGTTAAGACACTTATTAAAGAATTAACTTCTAATTAATCTTTCTAATTTTGGTGTCAAAAAGTGAACTTTTGGATAATTCCCACAGTGGCTGAGCTCTGTTGAAAGGAGAAAATCAACAAACCATTAAGCTGGGGCTAAATTTAATAGAGGCAAGTTCAGCCGACAGAACCCAGAAAATCAGACCTAATAGTTCAGATTGCCTGATAACGGTGCTTCTGATTCTGTAACCTCCATCAGAAAGGTCACAGCAACTGTGCTGCTTACAGACCTTTACAGACACCTAAAGCCCTCCAGCTGCTGGGAGAGAACCAATGAAACAATGAGTCAGTCTCTGCCTGGATCCGTTAGCTTTTCTGATATTCACAACCTAATTTTCTCAACAACTGGGCTGCCAAACATTTATTTTCTCACAAATTTAATGAAAACCATGCTGTTTACAGCTCACTAGCATTGGACAGAAAATATTTCCTTGCTTCCTTGAAAAAAACCAAAGGAAGAATTAGGATCGCCCGAACTAATCAGGAAATTGTGTGGGGGAAAGGACAGGCTATAAAACTGTGGATCTGAGTTCAAGCCCAAAGTGTGCTTTATGCAGAAAAGTCTGACAAGCACCAATGGGGATTTTTTTTTTCTTTTTTTGCTGCCTTGTAAAAGTGATAGGTTTAGCACTTCTTAACGGCAGAGGCTGGCATGCCTGTAACAACCCCCAAACGTAAACAGGACATCAGATATCAATCATGTCAGAGCCCAGGCTTTCAGCCCAGAGGCAACAGGTCCTCTGAAGCCTGGCCTGGTATTGCCTCCTTAGCAAGCGATGGTAGTAAATGCCCAGAAGCCTGGATCCTCCCCCACAGATCCCCAAGAGAAGGGACCCTGACTATTTAATTTTTTCACCAAAATAATAATCTCTATATTCACCTTTAAAATGACATACATTACTTGAAAGCTCTGGGCATATTCAATTGTCTTTAGAATTATAAGGGATGTCCCTGATGGCTCAAGCGATAAAGAATCTGCCTGCAATGCAGGAGACAATCCCTGGGTCAGAGATATGGATTCAATCCCTGGGTCAGGAAGATCCTGATAGCTTACGGTGAACGGTGTTGGATTCATGATCTCCAAACAAGAAGATTTAGCTTCAGGACCAGGGACCAGGCTTGATCACTCAGGAGTTTTTGTGTCACAGAGTTTTATAAAAGGGGACAGCCTTGACGTACTCCTTTTCCTATTTGGAACCAGTCTGTTGTTCCATGTCCAGGTCTAACTGTTGCTTCTTGACCTGCATACAGATTTCTCAGGAGGCAGGTTAGGTGGTCTGGGATTCCCATCTCTTAAAGAATTTTCCACAGTTTGTTGTGATCCACACAGTCAAAGGCTTTGGTGTAATCAATTAAGCAGAAGTAGATGTTTTTCTGGAACTCTCTTGCTTTTTCTATGATCCAACAGGTGTTGGCAATTTGATCTCTGATTTCTCTGCCTTTTCTGAATCCAGCTTGAACATCTGGAACTTCACGGTTCATGTACTGTTGAAGCCTGGCTTGGAGAATTTTGAGCATTACTTTGCTAGCATGTGAGGTGAGTGCAGTTGTGTGGCAGAAGTAGATATTTTTCTGGAACTCTTGCTTTTGCTATGATCCAACAAGTGTTGGCAATTTGATCTCTGATTTCTCTGCCTTTTCTAAATCCAGCTTGAACATCTGGAACTTCACGGTTCATGTACTGTTGAAGCCTGGCTTGGAGAATTCTGAGCATTACTTTGCTAGCACGTGAGGTGAGTGCAATTGTGTGGTAATTTGAACATTCTTTGACACTGCCCTTCTCTAGGATCAGAATGAAAACTGATCTTTTCCAGTCCTTTCCAGAACCTTTCCAGGGAACTTTTCCAGACGTTTTCAGGGAAATGACTACATCAAGGCTATATATTGTCACCCTGCTTATTTAACTGATATGCAGAGTACATCATGAGAAACGCTGGGCTGGATGAAGCACAAGCTGGAATCAAGATTGCCAGGAGAAATATCAATAACCTCAGATGTGCAGATGACACCACCCTTACGGTAAAAAGTCGAGAAGAACTAAAGAGCCTCTTGAGCAAAGTGAAAGAGGAGAGTGAAAAAGCTGGCTTAAAACTCAACATTCAAAAAATGAAGATCATGGCATTCAGTCCCATCACTTTGTGGCAAATAGGTGGGGAAACAATGGAAAAAGTGAGAGACTTTTGGGGGGCTCCAAAACCACTGCAGATGGTGACTGCAGCCATGAAATTAAAAGATGCTTGCTCCTTGGGAGAAAACCTATGACCAACCTAGACAGTATATTAAAAAGCAGAGACATTACTTTGTTAACAAAGGCCCATCTAGTCAAAGCTATTTTTCCAGTTGTCATGTATGGATATGAGAGTTGGACTATAAAGAAAGCTGAGGGCCAAGAATTGATGCTTTTGAACTGTGGTGTTGGAGAAGACTCTTGAGAGTCCCATGGACTACAAAGAGATCCAACCAGTCCATCCTAAAGGAAATCAGTCCTGAATAGTCATTGGAAGGACTGATGCTGAAGCTGAAACTCCAATACTTTGGCCACCTGATGTGAAGAGCTGACTCATTTGGAAAATACCCTGATGTTGGGAAAGATTGAAGGCAGAAGGAGAAGGGGACGACAGAGGATGAGATGATTGGATGGTATCACCGAACTCAGTGGACATGAGTTTGAGTAAGCCCCGGGAGTTGATGATGGACAGGGGAGCCTGTCATACTGCAGTCCTTGGGGTTGCAAAGAGTAGGACCTGACTGAGTGAACTGAACTGGGAAGGGGACAGAGAAAGCTTCTGATATAGACTCAGAGAGACATCAGAAGAGGGACGGAGAGTGTCCCTCTTGCTAGTCTTAGAAAAAGTTATATACTTTTTCAGTTGGTTATTATAGTAAATCAGAAGATTGTCTCAAGGTTGTAGACACACTCCCACAATATACATTTTAATATAACAGGATTAGAACTAACAATAGAAAGATCTTACCAGACCCAATCTCATAATATACATTTTAAGATGACAGGATTAGTCAGAAGTTTCTCAAGAAGGAGAAATATGTCCTCAAGCAGGATACATTGTTGTCATATAATTAATGGCACAGAGTCTAAGGGCAAACATATCCTTGAGCAAGAAGAGTTGTTTTGTTGTGCATCAGCTCTGGGTTTAGAGAAAAAAAGGTTTGTCCTTTTCTCCTCCTTGAGAACTCTAGACCCCTATCTCCTCGAGAGCCCCAGATCCATTTCTCCCCCTCCTCCTCCTCCAGGACCCTAGACTTCTTATCAACCTGCCTAGGAATTTCTTCTCTCAATTCCCTGGAGGAGGAAATGGCAACTCACTCCAGTAGTCTTGCCTCAGAAATCCCATGGAAAGAGGAGCCTGGTGGTTGAAATACCATCTTTGGTGTTGCCTTTCCTTACTTTTTCCTTCAGTCATCCATATTACCAATTCCAAAGCCTAAATATCTCTGGAATCTCTTCTTTCTATCATCTCCACAATGCCAACGATTTTAGTCCAATCCACCCTTATCTTTTACCTAGAACACTAACTTGTCTCTTTGCGTTCATTCTTATACCTTCCTGTCTGTGTTAGCAAAAGCTGCAGTGAGCACTCAGTGGCTTACAGCAAAAGTCATTTGTTTTGCTCACGTGAGGTATATGGGTTGGCTGCGCTCAGCTCTGTCTGTGTCTCCTTATGGGACCAGTGGCTGCAGAAGCACATTCTTTTCATAACTGATGTGGAGGCCAGAGGCCAAGACAAATCATGCCTGCACCTCTAAAACTTCTGCTCCAGGCACACACGCTAACATTTCATTGGCCAAAGCAAGTCACAGGGCCACCCTACAATCCAGCAGGTGAGTCTAATGATTGTTTCCGTTGCTAAAATGTAAGCTTCATGATTATAGAAACATTGTTTAGTGTAGGGATATGTTATGTTCCTACCATCCCCGTGTGTGTATGTATTTAGATATATCAATATTAATAGTTGCGTACTTCTGTTAACGATCTCCCCTATTCATTCTGCCCCTTCACCACTTCCTTGCTTAGCAAAACAGAAAGAGTTTTGGGCAGTTTAATTCTCAGTTCTGCCATTTAGTAGCTGTGCGGATTAATGATTTAATCTTGCTGAGACTTACCTATAAATTAGAGATGATAAGTTTTACTTTGGGAGGTTGGGGGACTTAAATGAGCCATGCATGAACAAACACTCAGGCTGTTGTTCCCTTCTCTATGCCAATTCTCAAGCCTAATTACCAAGCCTGCTGCTGCTAAGTCACCAAGCCTAACTGGTCCTATTTCTACTGAACGGTTTCATCCAGATTTGCTGACAATGATACATAGCTTCAATCAAACCTGTCAACTTTCTATCAAAACTGTCAACTCATCCTTGTTGTCTATTTCAGTTAGTTTTTCAATAGGTTCAGCTTGAAAATCTGGAAATTATTGCCCACTAATCCAACCAGTCCATTCTGAAGGAGATCAGCCCAGGGATTTCTTTGGAAGAAATGATGCTAAAGCTGAAACTCCAGTACTTTGGCCACCTCATGCGAAAAGTTGACTCATTGGAAAAGACTCTGACGCTGGGAGGTATTGGGGGCAGGAGGAGAAGGGGATGACAGAGGATGAGATGGCTGGATGGCATCACCGACTCAATGGGTGAACTCCAGGAGTTGGTGATGGACAGGGAGGCCCGGCGTGCTGAAATTCATGGGGTTGCAAAGAGTTGGACATGACTGAGTGACTAAACTGAACTGAGCTGAAGCCCTCCTCTGTCCCAATCTGTGGTCATTCCCAGTTTCTCTGTACTGACCCTGACATTACCTCCCTTGAGATGTCTCCTGGGCTTTGCCAGTTATCCAGGCTCTGGCCACTACAGTCAAGCACTTCATTCTAACATATTTGTTCACATAGGGTAGATTTCCAATCAAGTCTTCAAGGATATGCAAAGTGCAGTAGTTGACAAAGCAGTATGTGAATCATACTGACATTTTTAGTTTTTAAAACCTGTGTCTATACAAAAGAAAAAGATCAAATCCAGAAAGATTACAACAAAACATAGGTGCTAGGATTACCAAAGTATCTATTTTCCTTTTTTAATACTGTTCTGTGTTTCTTGGCTTTATATGACAAGAAAGGCACTGTTTTTAGAAGTAATAAAAAGACATTTTATAAATCTAAATTACCACCCAAAAACAAATATTCTCTTACACTTTTTTTTCTAAAAAAGATCCAAGTACTTGAGCCTGGGATTCAGATCTTTTGTGCATAAAAAGTCTTAACATGCTTTGGCTCCAGATTATGTTTCCAGCCTTGTCTCTCACCACTTTCCTTTATATTCCCCCATATTACAATCAAACCACACTCTATTTCTCTCTCCACATAGAGCTGAGATGGCCCCCCATTCCCATAAGTCTTTGACAAGACTCCTCAATTTTCACAAAGGCACAGCAGTTTCACTCTGTTTTGTGCCCTCTTTAACACTTTAATGAACTCTCAATCAAGGACTCAGTTTATTTGCACTTTAAGCACTCATGAGGAAATACAGCCTCAAGCATCTGCTCTTTAACTTCTATTAAGAGCCCAAAGAAGAAAAATATCACCCTCCACAATCGTATCTGTTAGGAATCTGTTAAATCTCTATTTAATTCACAACAACCTTAAAGCAGGGCATGGATAGATCTAATTCTAAAAATGTTAATAAAAAGTAGATATCTAATATGTATTGTGAAAAGAGCAGGGGAAAGAGTCACACAGTAGCAACACCTACACAAAACCCACTGTGACTGCCCATTCACTTTCTTCCTCCTCCCCTAGAAGCCTGAGATTCCTTGAGACACCTCATCTGTCTTCCACGTCTGCTCTCTACTGCCTTTTAAAATCCTCTTTATTTTCCTAAGAGCTAAATGCAGCTCACACTCACTTTGCTTGCTCTACTCAGTAAGTCAAAAGCCTAATACATAAGCCTGCACTTTGGTGGTCCCTGGACCCCAGGCCAAAAAAGAATTATGAAAGCATCCTTCAGACAAAATAAGGCTCCTCCTAGAAGAAAATTCTTTTAGCTAAGAAAATATGGTTTTTCCATAGTAGTGTTCATTCTTTAAAGCTTGATTCACTGCTGTGCCTAAATAGAATAAAATAGTAAGTTAAGTAATACACTCTGTAAAATTATGTTAAGAATTTTTTTACTACATAAACTACACCGAGGAGTAGAGACACCTGTACCTAACTTGGCACCTCCTTAAATATGACTTTAAGTTCTCTCTGTTATTGTACATAAAAATTCTCCAAAAATAACATTAAAACCTTCTGGGCAAAATTGCATAGCAAGAGGTCACGGCCCTGAGACATGATGAAAGTGCATGTGTGTGAGTCATAGACATTAAGATTCTTCCTCCCCTGCCCAGTTCTTTAGATGTTATTATCTGCTAGATTTAAAGAAGACAAAGGGCAATTTTGCTTCAAATGCCATCCTTATTTTTGCTTGAAAATGTACAAGCCTGCTTGACATTGCAAAATTGTATACAGGAATATGACATTTGTTTTGAAGAATTAGAACCCTAAAATTGTTTTTATGGTTTAAACAAGGTATTTTATCTGCAGTGCTGTAATTCCATGTCAGAATTTTACTTACATGCGCTGGCTCCAGACTCAAGTAATTGGAACAGGATTTTCATGAGCAGAAGTGAGCTCAGAGCAAGGGAGTATTTTACTCTTCAAATTCATGGACAGTAAATTGTTACACTTCTTAGTTCCTTGCCAAATAAATAAATAAATAAATAAATCCTCACACTATTCACACTGATACTACAAAATATTCCCAAGGAACAGATGACAGAAATCTATCCATTATGGTAATAGAACCAACCATAGGAAAATTGCTAAGGAAAATTGCATCTGGATAAGTTGTCCCAGATGGTGTCTTACGAGGAGCAGCCTGCCCTTCCTAGCACAAAATTATGGTCACGAGTCCTCCATCCCAGAGAGAGTGTGTATGTGTGGCATAATAGTGTCAGGAAGCTTTGCAAAGCCATATGGCTCTGTTTCTGTGCATCCACCTCATTACCATTCACTTCAGTATCCTCCATCACCTGCCCAGACATGATCTGTAATACCCAGGTAAGAGCTAATGGTAGCCAAACTGAGTCCAAGAGGCTTCTAATTAGAATTCATGTGAATTCTCCTATATTCATACATTGCGAAGTCTAGTATAATGGAAAGCTCATGAAGCGGTGTTTGCAATTGTAGCTTTCAACCCCCAAGCCAGAGAGTTCCCCTCAATACACTCAGTCAGCTCTCCTGATGGGGGTTCTGTGTGAGTGAGATTTCATGCCTTCAAATCAAATGGCCCTTGCAGAAGTCTGAGTAAAAACATGATATAATAAAATTGGATTTTGACTTCTGCTTTCAGCATGGTAACATTACATAACTTGAATAACTTTTCTGATGAAGACAAATTATTTCTTTGGAATTATTTTAAATGCACTGCTGAAGTAGCACACACACAAAAAATGAGGAACTCAAAGGCCTCAAATATCACATGGGCAGTAAACCTGGGAGGTTAGTAAATATCAAGACTGGCTTTTAATCCAAGGATTTTTGCTGAACTATGAATAACTTGAGTTTCCGATGTATTAACTTAATACATGAGGACAGCGGAAAAATCCCAAGGCCTGCTGAAGATAGAAAACCTTACAGGAGACCCTCATAACGTGGGGACCCTTAATGACACTAAAGGGAAAAGTAAGGAACTTCGCCTGTCTTGAATTGGACACTAGTTGAAGAGAGAAAAATCTGCTCTGAGAATTTGAAATCTCAACCTGGTCCTCAATTGGGTTTTGGCCCAAATTCGTACTTTGTGGTCCAAAAACCCGAAGTTAAGAAATAAATTTAAGTTGATTTTAAGTTAGATGTGTCATATAGAAGCGAATAAAATAAATGTCAACCCTCTTTGATAGTATCAGCATCAACCTTTTTTTAAAATTTATTTTTGGCTACATCAGGTCTTCATTGTGAGGTGTGGGCTTCTCTCTAATTGTAGCGCATGAGCTTAGTAAATACAGCACGTGGGCTTGGTTGCCTCATGGTATGTGGGATCTTAGTTCCTCCACCAGGGATTGAATTCACATCCTCTGCATTGGAAGATGGATTCTTAACCACTGGACAACCAAGGAAGTCCATGTCAGCTTCAACCTTAACCGAAACTTTGACACAGATATAGACCAAGAAAATAAATAGCTCACAGTACAAAATTCAACAATTCACAAGAATAAGGCACCATAAGAGAAAAACCATAGAAACAGATTTAAAATAATGTCAGAATTAGAATTATCAAATAAAGGATGCTAAACTGTTATGCATAATATGCTTAACTAAATTTTAAAAATAAGAAGCTTAAAAGCATGACCAAAGAGCAAGCATGTTAGAGATTTATCTGGTTTGATGAACCAAATAAAACTATGTTTCGATAATATATCTAAAATAAACCAAATCAAATTATATTCAGATGAAAACCAAACAAGTAAAAATAATGAAGTAAAGAATTTGAGATCAAACAGCAGATGAGATGCATGTTCATAAAGAATCAGAGAAGTGGAACATAACTATGAAGAAATTAGGTGTAAAATATGAAAAAATCTAGAGAAAAGAGTGACAAGGATTCTCCTAATGCCTAATCAGAAATTCAGAAAAAGGTAAAGAATTGAGAACAGACAATATTTGAAGGTAAAATAGTTAAGAACTTACAAGAACATTGTAAGATCGTTAGATCCAAGAGGGTGATACGTCTCAAATACGACAAATAAAAACAAATTCAATTTTAGACAAATATTAGAGAGACCAAAGAATGAGAAAGAAAAAATGTATTGAAAACCTTCCAAGGAGAAAGAGCTTATTGCTTCAGAGGAATGACGATTGGACTGATTGCTGACCTCCTATCTTAAAGAACAGATGCCAGCAGACTGCAAAAACATCCTGACAGAAAATCACTGTCAACCTGAATTTCTATACCATGAAAAGCTGTCTTTCAATAGCAAATAGGAAACCTGGGAAGCCCCTATGACTCAGTGGTAAAGAATCTACCTGCCAATGCAGGAGACACAGGAGACTCGGATTCGATCTCTGGCTGGAGAAGATTGCCTAGAGTAGGAAACAGCAGCCCACTCCAGTATTCTTTTCAGGAGAATCCCATGGACAGAGGAGCCTGGTGAGCTACAGTCCATGGGGCCACAAAGAGTCATCATGACTGAGCAACTTAGCACACACGCACAGAGGAAACAAAGGCACTGTCAGACAAAACAAACAGTCCAGTGTGTTTCTCACTTTAAGATCTAAAGTGACTTCTAAGCAATCTATGCATTTCATAAAGAAGAAAAGTCATTCCAGATGGAAGGCTTGATGTGCAAAAAATGGTATGCAAAGACATTGATAAATATGTGAGTAAAAGTAAGCAACCAATGACTGCTTAAAACTATGAAGTTAATGTCCAGTTTGTGGGGACATATAAGAGAAAACTGAAATACTCCCTAACAGTAATAGATATTTCTATCCTGGTATTGGCTTTAGACTTAGACCCTGATGGCTAATTCTTCTGATCCACCAAACATAGTCCTAAAAATATTTGTTAATTTATATGATTTTGGTGATTAAGGGGGAAAATGATGGAATGTGTATGTTAAAGACAGCACTGAATAAGCTGACCTTCACCTAGACAGGGGGCATGTTTTACCTGTGGTTCAAGGAATTTACTCTAGCTCCCTTTTAAACTGAAGCTTTATTCCTTTCCTTCCCAACAGCAAACTTTGCTAATTCAAAAAACACCAAGAGGACTGGTCTTGTATTTCTTAAATCAGGGCAGGGAACAAAACATCACTCTTGCTGCACTCACCCAACCCTTTGGCCAGGATGGAGCTTACTGGTTAATCAGGGAGCTCTTTGATGAGGGCCCATCTGCAGTCTCACAATCTTCTCAGATGCTGCAGGCAGTCACCACCAAAATCAATCAGAACTAACATTTGACATCAAACCTGGTTGCCTTTCTGAACATAAGGCTGCTGACTTTATCCTGGAAAAATGGTTTGTGATTCTTACTTCTTTCTTCAGTTGTTAGGGAGAGAAATGCATTTTTTTAATCTCAGAAATATTCTTTCACCCCTGGTTGCAGTCAAAGGTTAAAACAAGCTTATCAAGTAATAATACTGGCTTAAAGTTTCACACTGCCTTATGCACATAGTCAGACTTTTAGATATACATACTATATTTGTTTATAAATAACTGTACAAGAATGATGTGTTTGCCACAGAACAGAAAGGTCTCATATTTTTATAGTGCTTTACAGTTATCAAAGCACATAACCATAAATATTTTGTTCCAAACAAATATGCACAGAGTAATGCCATGTGACAGGCATTGTGCTGGATACTGAGGTCACAAGTTCCTGCCCACATGAGCTTATAGCTTAGAAGGGGGAAGCAAACACATAAATGGTGCGAACAGAGGATGACACCTTCTATAATGAAATGGAGGGGACAGCATGATGTAGTGATTAAATGTATGGACCTTGGAACCAGGAAAACCTGAATTCCTGTATCTACTCTATAATTTATTGGCTGTATATTAGTTAGGGATCTTCAGAGAAACAGAACCAATAGGATGAGGATGAGTATATATACATATATTGAGAGAGAGAAAGATATTTTAAGGAATTGTCTCACATGATGATGGGGCGGCTGGCAAGTCTGAAATTGAAATTCTGGCAGGCATTGATGTTGTAATCTTAAGTCCAAAGGCAGTGTGGAGACAGAATTCTTCTCATCAGGAGACCTCAGTCTTCCTTTTAAGGCCTTCAACTGATTTGATAATGCCCACCCACATGATGGGGTTTCCCAGGTGGCCCTAGTGGTAAAGAACCCACTTGCCAATGCAGGAGACATAAGAGACATGGGTTCAATTCCTGGGTCAGGAAGATCCTCTGGAGGAGGGCATGGCAACCCACTCCAGTATTCTTGCCTGGAAAATCCCATAGACAGAGGAGCCTGGCGGGCTACAGTCCATGGGGTTGCAAAGAGTCAGACATGCCTGAAGCAACTGAGCACACACGCATGCCCAAATGAGGGAGGGTAACATGCTTCACTTGAAGTCTAATAGTTTATATGCTAACCACATTGATTTCCTCTCTTCGCAGCCAATGTGCATGAGGCTTCCTCTGCCTGGAGCACTTAAACCAGTCTCTGTGCCTGAACTAGCTAACTCCATATGGGAGATGGACTATAATTTATGTTGAAACAGGAAAAATCAGCAATATTTGACATACAAAAATCAGCAATATCATATGGTTCAGCTTAATAAAATAAGTTATCAATACTTTGTAGCACTATCAGTGGGATTTCCAGGTGGCACTGGAGGTAAAGAACTGGCCTGCCAATGCAGGAGACATAAGAGACATGGGTTCAGTCTCTGAGGCAGGAAGATCCCCTGGAAGAGGGCATGGCAACCCACTCCAGTATTCTTGTCTGGAGGATCCCATGGACAGAGGAGCCTGGCAGGCTACAGTCCATAAGGTCACAAATTGTCAGACACGACTAAGGCAACTTAGCATGTAAGCACAGTGTAGTTGAAAAAGAAACCACAGGCCAACATTAAAAAATAATTCAAAGGAAATAAGGGAATTAAATTGTTAATCCAAAAATGAAATCTCTAAAATTCCTTTTCTTCTTTTTCTCTCAATACACACACACAAACGCACAGACACATAGCTAGAAAATTGTGTTTATGTGTGTATATGCAAAAGAGTTGGACAAGACTTGGCAAAAAAACAAAAATAAATATTTCTGTATAAAGAATCCATGCATGTGTGTATGTATTTCTGTATCACATGGGCCGCTAGGCCAGTAGCTCAGTCTGTTCCTCTGACTGGGCCTTGGCTCAGCACTCTCATCTCTCTTTTGTCTCCCCTCTCACCTTCTGGATTTATTCTTTTGCTTTCCCATAAGTAGTTGACCTTTCTGATGTAAACAATTCAAACTTGTTGTGCTTACTTAATAAAGGTGCAGCCCAGCAAAGACAAAGGTTCTGTAATGCAGGAAATTAATTGTTACACATTAACCTTTTTTCGTAGTCACAGCATGCTATGCATACATAATCTCTTTCTGAATTCCATTAATATTTTATATGCTTACACTGTGTGCTCTACAACTGAAGTCACTTTATTAAACACAATTTTTTTTAATGAACGTAAACTTTTACAAATTAGTTTGTTGTACCACTATGTTTTTTTTAACAAATAATGCTTTTTATAAATAAAACATGTCAAGATTCCGCAGGTCTCAAACTGCACCAGAGATATCTTCAACTGACAAATTGCTGAACACTCCCTTCAGCTGCACTGAAGGGTGGTGGGGGGTGACCAGAAACTATTTTTGTATTTCCTTGTGCAAAGCCAGAAGGTTCTAATTTGTTTTTATCTTGAAGCTTGACCCTGACGTGATAAAATTTTCTGAACTCAGAAAATGAGTAGCCCTTCCAAATTCTCCTGCTGGCTTCCTCATGGCTTTAGGGTTAAAAAGGAATATTTAGAAGGAACAAAGTGTTTAGAGCTCTGGGGACTGAGGTAAGCAGAGGTGAAGGAGAAGCACTTATAAGGTAATAAATGGGAAAGGAGAGTCAAACCGTTTGGTTACTGGAGAGCAGCCTTTGGCATCAGGCTCTACAAAGGCTTCCTGGAAAACAGAATTTCAAGTTCTCAGCTTATCTTACAAGGTAGTATTCTCCTTGGAATAACGGTCACCTATGTGCTGAAGAAATCCAAATTTCAGGCATGTCTGGTAGCTCAGTGGTAAAGAATCTACCTGCCAATGCAGGAGACACAGGTTTGATCCCTGTCCAGGAAGATCCCACATGCTTTGGAGCAACTAAGCCCGTGCACCACAACTATTGAGGCTGTGCTTTACAGACCATGAGCTGCAACTACTGAAGCCTGCATGCCCTAGAATCCACGATCCACAACAAGAGAAGCCACTGCAATGAGAAGCCCAGGAGCTGCAATGAGAAGCCCAGGCGTCGCAGCTAGAGAGCAGCCCCCACTCACTGCAACTAGAGAAAAGCCCACACAAAGCAATGAAGACCCAGCTCGGCCAAAAATAAATAAAATTACATTAAAAAAAGAAAGCTGACTTTCTCCTCCTTAAAAATATATGAAACCAATCACATAACTACTTATGTCTATGATTTTCATTCCCTCAATGAATATATTTGAAATATTTACAATGATTTTTGTGGACTTTTTGTGTTTGTACTTATATTTGTACATCGCAATCATTCCAGAAAGTCTGGTTGTATATATTAGCAAATATTGTACATAATCATGTTAAAAAATCAAGACAGATGGCCTTTCACTCATAGAAAAGCATAGTATGTCTTAGTTCTAGTCTGTCTCCAGTGATAAGGCACATTCATATGAAGACAGAAAATAAAAGTGTAACAAGCTTAATAGATTATCTATGCACATTTGTCTGAATGTAAAAAAAAAGTATCTAAATATGCAAATATCATATTATTACAACAGTGTTTCACTGAATTTTTAAATTCAAAAATGCTGTATTTTGAGGGTAATCTTTCCATCCATTTTCTGGCAGGAATTCCATAGAGCTGTAGGGAAGAAAAACAACATTTTCCTCAACCCAGAGGCCCTGGCTGGGTCTGAAAATTAAATTTACAAAGCTAGGTTAACAGAAGAAAAGCATACAAGCTTTATTGCATCTTTATATAAATACATAGAAGTCTTTACAAGAGAATGAAGACCTGGGAAAGTGACCACAACAGGAAACTTTTATACCTTTTAGACACTGAAACAATACATTGGTGAATAATTGACAAGGCTAAGGGGTTTGAGCTGGGATAGTGAATGATTGGAGAAGGAAATGGCAACCCACTCCAGTATTCTTGCCTGGAGAATCCCAGGGACAGAGGGGCCTAGTGGGCTGCCATCTATGGGGTCACACAAAGTCAGACACAACTGAAGCAACTTAGCAGCAGCAGCAGCAGCAGTGAATGGTTAAGGGCTTCCCAGGTGGCATTAGATGTAAAGAACTGGCTTGCCAATACAGGAGAAGGGACATGGGTTCAATCTCTGGATTGAGAAGATCCCCTGGAGAAGGGCATAGCAACCCACTCCAGTATTCTTGCCTGGAGAATCACATGGACAGAGGAGCCTGGTGGGCTATGATCCATAGGGTCGCAAAGAGTTGGACATGACTGAAGCAACTTAGCACATAACACATTGCTGGGGTCCAGCCCTGGTGTATCCAGGGAATTCGAAGCAGGGACAGAGTCAGCATCTGAGGAATTAATTGCTTAATTAAAGATAGAGAGAGAGATTAGAAAGAAATACTGTAGTAGGAAAATTAGTGGAGAAAAGATGCTGAATAACTTGGTTTACGTGGAAAACCAATAAAGTTCCAAGACAAGGAACTTGCACCATCTACGTAGGCCACTGGCGCCTGCTTGAATAGCAGAGGGTGCCCCGCCTTGGGCTCCCTCTCACGTGGGTCTTTGAAGCCAGGGCAAATAGCAAATAAGTAGATACGGTGAGCCTCCACACTCCAGATGGGAATTCAGCCAGAAAAGGGAGAAAAGAATGACATGAGGGAGCCAAGCATCGCTGCCAGACCCACAACTTTACTTTCAAAAGCAGCTTATATAACCCAAGTTGTATATAAAGAAATAATGGAATGTGCAGAGTTATGCAGGGGCAGCAGTCCTGACCCTTATTGAGACCAGGCTTTCTTTTTCCATACCTTCCCGTATACAAAAGGTCTCAGGTGGTTTACATTATATTCTGGCCAAGAGGCCTGCTAACATTTTTATGGCTCTCTTCCTAGATAAATGTCTATCAACCAGAAAACACTTTTTCCCTTGAAGTGTTTTTTCTTTAATCTGCATCACCCTCAAAATACTAAATAAAGTTACATTCCTGTAGAACAAAGGTGCAGTGGGTTATAACAAAGAAAGTACTTAACTCAAAGATCTAATGTTGCTAATACCAGGGCTACTACCTGTTTTTTCTATATACCAACTATATCTACAAATAAAAGATATGAAAACTTGGCAGCAAGTATTGGCTCAACAAATGAAACCCTGAATCAGTTCTATTCGAATGATTTTGATTCCTCAGAAGCCCCCACATTCCTAGGATGTTTTAAGCTTCCTGTGCCTCTAGCAGTCAGGAGGCCACAAACAATCACAGGCACAGCAGTAAGAGTCCAGCAGGTAGGCTAGAAAGCCATCAGAGGGGTTTTTGGATTGAAACACCCTTATTATGCCCAAGAGACTTATTATCTAAAAGCTCTAAATTAACTTTTTCCAGAAAAATGTGGTGGGGAGACAGCCCCCTGTTAATGTCAGAAGAGCAGGTGGAAAGCATAACACAGTAAATCAGGCAAACTCTGGTTTTGGGGGGTAGATGCTCGGGAACAGGGGGTCTCCTGAGGCTCGATCCCGCCTTTGCAGATCCTTCCTCATGACCTTTGCCACAGGCCGAGTTCCTCACGCTGGCTCCCAGCAGTACATAGTGAGTGGTAGAAAAGAAACTAAGGTTTAGTTTAATGAGGTTTATTTGAATGGATTTCTTGGCCCCAAATTCCGCATCTGTGGTGACAACCATGTCTGAACTGACTGAAATAAGTACAAGTGTATGATAACAGGAATCAGATAAAAATCTCAAGATTGAAGGGTCACCTGACCTCTTACTTTACCAAACTGTTATTCTAAATATTGCTTGAGAAAAACAACTTGTTAGGCTACATTAGAGAACTTAGATTTGAATAAGAGATAAAACTTGATAAAGTTCCAAATTATTAATATGGTAGGCATAGTAACAGTTTAAAACGGACTGTTTCCTACAGGTCCTGGGGCACCCTAGACCCCTCACCCCACCCCTTTTTAACAGTTGATGAGGCTGGCAGGCTGGTGCTTCAAGTTTCATCATGACAACTCTATCCCTCTTAAAATAGATACAACACACAGGAGAGATATTATATGGTCCATATTTGTCCAGTAGACATGTCTGTGAGTAAGGAGCTCCCCAAGGTCAGGGATGTTGTCTTCATTTTTAGAATTCAGAGGCAGGCAAGATGCATGGTGAAAGGACATCATGTTCAACTCACTGTAGAATATGTAAATGAACTAGTTCCAATCAGTCCCACTGTGAATTAATTTACCTTATCTCTGACAATCAGCAACCTATCTGGGAGCTAGATGTGGTGAGAAATAGAGAGGAAACGTAAACAGGCAATGCATAGGGCTCAGGGAAATATATATTAAAAACACACACACACACACAGGATTGAGTAGATGGTCCTGCTGACAGACAACAGAGGCAGAGGATTTGGGAAAAAATATAAGCTAGGATTCATCCCAATTTCTCTTTCTTGACTAAGTGATTTGGGCCAAGTTTCTTAGCTTTCTTAGTCTCGGTTTCTATTATAAAAATAATAGAATTATGTAAATTAAAGATCAGTTCAGTTCAGTCACTCAGTCCTGTCCGACTCCTTGCAGCCCCATGAGCTGCAGACACCAGGCTTCCCTGTCTGTCACCAACTCCTGGAGCTTGCTAAAACTCATGTACATCAAGTCAGTGATGCCATCCAACCATCTCATCCTCTAGTTTACATGATTTATAATAATTATCTAGTTATCTTCAACATCATTAGTGTCAATTAGGACAATAATCACTTGCAGGAACGAGATTTTTTGAATCCTGGTAGAAGGAACACAGAGAAATGTCCTCTTTCATAATGTTATATGGGGATGGCCCATATTTCCAAAGATACTTTCTCCCCAAAAATGATGGTCTTTTAAAATGTAAAGTAAGTGTGTGCATTCTCAGTCATGTCTGACTCTTTGCAATGTTATGAACTGTGGCCCACCAGCCTCCTCTGTCCATGGGATTAGGCAAGAATACTGGAGTGGGTTGCCATTTCCTCCTCCAGGGGATCTTCCAGACCCAGTGATCAAACCCACACATCCTGCATCTCCTCCATTGACAGGCAGATTCTTCACCACTGTTCCTCGTGGGAAGACTGTTTAGCATGTAAATACCAAATCAATAAGGTAAATTAGTTGATCCCAGCTTCCTAGGAAGCAACTCCCTTCACCACAATTAATCTAATTTGCAAAGTCATTACTTAAGAAGACATTATCCACGCTGGGAGAAATATCAATAACCTCAGATATGCAGATGACACCACCCTTATGGCAGAAAGTGAAGAAGAGCTAAAGAGCCTCTTGATGAAAGTGAAAGAGGAGAGTGAAAAAGCTGGCTTAAAGCTCAACATTCAGAACACAAAAATCATGGCATCCAGTCCTGTCACTTCATGGAAAATAGATGGAGAAGCAGTGGTAACACTGGCAGACTTTATCTATTTGGGCTCCAAAATCACTGCAGATGGTGACCGCAGCCATGAAATAAAAAGATGGTTACTTCTTGGAAGAAAAGTTATGACCAACCTAGACAGCATATTAAAAAGCAGAGACATTTCTTTGCCACAATGTGCATCTAGTCAAGGCTATGGTTTTTCCAGTAGTCATATACAGATGTGAGAGTTGGACTATAAAGAAAGCTGAGCACCGAAAAATTGATACTTTTTAACTGTGGTGCTGTAGAAGACTCTTGAGAGTCCCTTGGACTGTAAGGAGATTCATCCTAAAGGAAATCAGTCCTGAATGTTCACTGGAAGGACTGATGTTGCAACTGAAACTCCAATACTTTGGCCACCTGATGTGAAGAGCTGACTCATTGGAAAAGACCCTGATGCTGGGAAAGATTGAAGGCAGGAGGAGAAGGGGACGACAGAGGATGAGATGGTTGGATGGCATCACTGACTCAATGGACAAGAGTTTGGGTAAACTCTGGGAGCTGGGGATGGACAGGGAGGCCTAGTGTGCTGCAGTCTACGTGGTTGCAAAGAGTCAGACACAACCGAGTGATTGAACTGAACTGAACTATCCACCCTACTCTCTGCAGTCATAACCCAAACTCTAAGGTGTGCAATTCATAAAGCTTTGCAATCTATGTTACCGTATTGAAAGAAGGAAAAGAGGGAGGAAGAGGAGGAGAGGGAGGCTTGATTGACTTCTCGCAATGAGACAGCCCTGAGCAACACAAGGCCCCAAAGGTGGAAAGGCAGTTGAAAGCCACTCCTAGAACATTTAAATCCATTTAGTAGGAACAGCTAAAGGTAAAGGAGAAAAGGTAATATATACCCATTTGAATGCAGAGTTCCAAAGAATAGCAAAGAGAGATAAGAAAGCCTTCTTCAGGGATCAATGCAAAGAAACAGTGGAAAACAAAAGAATGGGAAAGACTAGAGATCTCTTCAAGAAAATTAGAGACACAAAGGGAACATTTCATGCAAAGCTGGACACAATAAAGGACAGAAATGGTATGGACCTAACAGAAGCAGAAGATACTAAGAAGAGGTGGCAAGAATACACAGAGGAACTATACAAAAAAGATCATGACCCAGAAAACCACAATGGTGTGATCACTCACCTAGAGCCACACATCCTGGAATGTGAAGTCAAGTAGACTGTAGGAAGCATCACTATTAACAAAGCTAGTGGAGGTGATGGGCTGCCGTCTATGGGGTCGCACAGAGTCGGACATGACTGAAGAGACTTAGCAGCAGCAGCAGCAGCAGTGGAGGTGATGAAGTTCCAGTTGAGCCATTTCAAATCCTCAAAGATGATGCTGTGAAAGTCCTGTACTCAGTATGCCAGCAAATTTGGAAAACTCAGCAGTGGCCACAGGACTGGAAAAGGTCAGTTTTCATTCCAATTCCAAAGAAAGGCAATGCCAAAGAATACTCAAACTAACACACAATTGTACTCATTTCACCTGCTAGCACAATAATACTCAAAATTCTCCAAGTCATGCTTCAACAGTACATGAACTGTGAACTTCCAGATGTTCAAGCTCGATTTAGAAAAGGCACAGGAACCAGAGATCAAATTGCCAACATCCGTTGGATCATCAAAAGCAAGAGAATTCCAGAGAAACATCTACTGCTTTATTGACTATGCCAAAGCCTTTGACTGTGTGGATCACAACAAACTGTGGAAAATTCTGAAAAAGATGGGAATCCCAGACCACCTTACCTGCCTCCTGAGAAATCTATATGCAGGTCAAGAAGCAACAGTTAGAACTGGACATGTAACAACAGACTGGTTACAAGTCAGAAAAGGAGTGCATCAAGGCTGCATATTGTCACCCTTCTTTTTTAACTTATATGCAGGGTACATCTTGAGAAATGCCAGTCTGGATAAAGCACAAGCTGGAATCAAGATTGCCAGGAGAAATATCAATAACCTCAGATATACAGATGGCACCACCCTTATGACAGAAAGAGAAAAAGAACTAAAGAGCCTCTTGATGAAAGTGAAAGAGGAGAGTGAAAAAGTTGGCTTAGAGCTCAACATTTAGAAAGCTAAGATCATGGCATCTGGTCCCATCACTTCACGGCAAATAGATGGAGAAACAATGGAAACAGTGACAGACTTTATTCTGGGGCTCCAAAATCACTGCAGATGGTGGCTGCAGCCATGAAATTAAAAGGTGCTTGTTCCTTGGAAGAAAAGCTATGACCAACCCAGACAGCATGTTAAAAAGCAGAGACATGCCTTTGCCATCAAAGATCCATTTAGTCAAAGCTATGGTTTTTGCAGTAGTCATGTATGGATGTGAGAGTTGGACTGAAAGAAATCTGAAAGCTGCAGAATTGATGCTTTTGAACTGTGGTGTTGGAGAAGACTCTTGAAGGACCCTTGGATTGCAAGGAGATCCAACGAGTCTATCCTAAAGGAAATCAGCCCTGAATATCAATTGGAAGGACTGATGCTGAAGCTGAAGCTCAATACTTTGGCCACCTGATGCGAAGAACTGACTCATTTGAAAAGACCCTGATGGTAGGAAAGGTTGAAGGCAGGAGGAGAAGAGAATGGCAGAGGATAAGACGGTTGAATGGCATCACCGACTTGATGGAGGTGTGCTTGAGTAAGTCCCAGGAGTTGGTGATGGACAGGGAAGCCTGGCATGCTGCAGTCCATGCCGTTACAAAGAGTTAGACATGACTGAGCTACTGAACTGAACTGAACTATGTACATCAAGTACCTTTATAACAGGTGCACGATGCTAAAGATAGACCTTAGCCTTGGAAATCAGCCCAGAAGACAATAGCGAGGATAGCAGCGAAATTCTTCTGGAAAAGACAATTTGCTGCAAATAGAACCCTCCTCTTAGTAAATCATTTCTGTTCAGGGTGGAATCTACTGACTTAGAATCTTCGAATGCAATTCACACTTTTCTAGGAACTGAAAGCAACAGAGTTATCTCAAAATTTATGAGTCATAGAGCACTCATCATATAATAAACTGAATCTTATTTTTTCCAGTTATTTAGGGGATGTTCAAGCCAATTTTCTAAGTTAGGATTTGGTACACTTTTTCTGTAAAGGGCCAAATAGCACATATCAGGCTTTGCAAGATATTCTGACTCAATTCTACCTTTAGCACAAAAGCAGCCATGAACAGTACTTAAATGAAAAGACATGGCTGTGTGTTTACAAAGATAGAGGGCAGGTTTTGGGCCACAGGTCATAGCATATCAACTCAAGCTAAAATACAAATCAACATCTAAATTATGCTATGCCATAAAATTAAATAACAATTTATCAGTCTTTCTGGTTGGAAATTCTATCAAGTAACTGTGTGATTTTTTTTACCAGCTTCAAGTAACTTCAGTGATTTAGAGCTAAAACTATAATAGGTGATCATGGTAAATGATCAATAACTACTTGTTGGGTGGATAACAGGATGTATCAAAAAGCAGCATCTCAGTCATGCTATATCTCCAGATGTTCCAAGTTTTTTTACCTCTCTGAAGCACATCTTCCTTTGTGTTATGGTGAGGTTTTCTTTATTATAGCATGTGTATGTTTTCAGTTTTGATCATTACAATGAAACTAGCTTATTTAAGAAAGTACATGCAGGTACTTCAAGGTATATAGTTGCTTATCCCCAAAACTTAAGGACAGAGTTTCCCTGGTGGCTTAGTGGTAAAGAATCAGCCTGCCAAGGCAGGAGACATGGGTTTAATCCTTGATACAGGAAGAGCCAACATGCTGTGGAATAAATAAGCCCATGTATCACAACTATTGAGCCTGTGCTCTAGAGCCCAGGAGCCATAACTACTCAAGCCCACGTGCCTTGGAGCCTGTGCTCTGCAGCAAGAGAACAGCCACCACTTTCTGCGATGAGAGAAAAGCCCATGCAGCATGGAAGACCCAGCATAGCCAAGAACACATTTTAATAAAGTTTTTTTTTTTAATTTAAGGACAGAATTTTGGTGGAACTTGAAATGTTTAATAGTTTACAAAGTTTATACAGTACAGACACTGTATTATATGTCATGCCCCCACATCTCTCAAAGTTTGCAGTAGCACCATTAATCAAACATAGCATTTCTCTAGTGAAACACATGAATATTCATATTAGTTCAGTCGCTCAGTCGTGTCTGACTCTTTGCAACCCCATGAATCGCAGCACGCCAGGCCTCCCTGTCCATCACCAACTCCTGGAGTTCACTCAGACTCGCGTGCATCGAGTCAGTGATGCCATCCAGCCATCTCATCCTCGGTCATCCATGAGATAAATAGAGATTATAATAATCCAGCCACTGTCAAAGTATAATTTATGGATCCTTGGGAATCTTCATAAAGTCAAAATTATTTTTATAAAGATACTTTACCTTTTTCACTCTTAATCTCTTATGAATGTATAGCAAAGTTTTCAAGGGGCTGCATGCTGTGTGATAGTACGATAAATTAAATGTAGAAGCAGAAATGAAAATCTGGCTGTCTCTATTAAGCAAGAGTGAAAAGAGATTTGAAAGAATATTAAATAATTCCACTCTTCTTACTAAAATTTGGTCTGGAAAAATACAGTAGAAATTTTCATAAACTATCACTTATGCTAATATGTAATGAACTTGTTATTTTTAAATAAATACAAAGTAATACTTTTTAACTTTCCATTTTAAATTTATAATGTGGTAACTGGATAGAAACACCTCATATCAGCAAATGAACTTTGGGGTCCATGAAAATTTTCAAGAATGAAACTCCCAAGACTAAACCAAAATGTCTTATAACTGCTATAAAAAGTTAACATCAGTTCAAAGAAAATTTAGCTGCCAAATGAAGGGAAGTGAAAGTTGCTCAGTCATGTTCAACTCTTTGCAACCCATGGACTATACAGTCCATGGTATTCTCTGTACTGGAGTGAGTAGCCTTTCCCTTCTCCAGGGGATCTTCCCAACCCAGGGATCGAACCCAGGTCTGCCTCATTGCAGGTGGATTCTTTTAGCGTCTGAGCCACAAGGGAAACCCAGCTGCCAAATGAGTTCAGCAAAAACTTTCAATTTTCTGAGCATATGGATGTCACAATTACAGTTGAGGGACTGCTGACTTTTTAGGAAGTCTGATACTAGAGGTTGTCTGATGTTTATTCTAAAGCAAAGTTCAGACCCTGGTGTCTTCGGTTTAGGAGGCTTTTATAGGTTGAAAATTAAATGCCTGCAGGATCTAGGCAGGTAAATGAATTGCATGAAACAAGGCAGTTGGAGACTGTGATACTTGGCCTATGTGATGCCTTACAGAAGAGCCTGGTTTTACCAAACCTTTAGAATTCCATAGGGCTTCCCTGGGGGCTCAGACTGTAAAGAATCTGCCTGCAATACAGGAGACCCAGCTTCCATACCTGGGTTGGGAAGATTCCCTGGAAAAGGAAATGGTTACCCACTCCAGTATTCTTGCCTGGAGAATTCCATGGACAGAGGAGTCTGTCCACGATGTCGCAAAGAGTCAGGCATGACTGAGCAACTAACATGGACCAACTGAGTAAAATTCGATAGAAACTGGAAATCTAGTATTTTTAAGTGAAAGTTTCTCATCGTATTTACTATTTAAACAGTTTTTTAAAAGAATACTTGAATCAGAAACATCCACTGGTTCTTGTCCATGTGATGCTCAAGCACTTATGTTAGGGGAGACACACCTACTGAAACTGCCCACCCTGGCCAGGCACCATCGTAGCCATGTGTGTGTTATTTTATGCCAGGAGGTCCTGGTAAGGAACACAGAACTAACAGAAGAGTTCTGTTAGTTAGGAGCACAGAACTAACCAGAAGAGTTTGGGAAAAGTCAAAAGGAGATGTCACATGTCCTCCCACCTCCCAGAATCCTCCTCATTGGCATTCATCCTGGCTGAGCAATGAATGCGCCACTAGGAAGGACCTGAGTCAGGATGACTGGCCAGAGACAACCCAGAAACTAACCCCATTATCATAAAACCAAGGACTGCAAGCCACATAGCAGAGCACTCTTCCTGGGTTCCTTACCCTACTGCTCTCCACCCAGGCACCCTTTCCCAATAAAGTCTCTTGCTTTGTCAGCATGTACGTCTCCTCACATGATTCATTTCTGAGTGTTAGACAAGAGCCTCCTTTCAGGCCCTGGAAGAAGCCCCCCTTCCTGCAATGCTTACATGGACTCGGCCACGTAAGTCTCCTGCCTGCCCTTGACAAATGCTGACTGAATGTTAGTTCGCTTTCTCTCAAGGGCATGGACAGATGGAAGTGGTGACCAGATGTGACAGTAAAAGGCATGGGGAGGCTCCACCACCGACTCCGCTGTTATTGCTGGCTCAGCTCCAAGGTCATGTAGTTTGAAAAGTCAGCTTTGTCAAATTCCTCGATCAGAGTTTTCATTTTGAAACCATCACTTTGAATTTTCTTTCACATATTAGTTACAGAGATATAAACAAACTGCTATACCTTCTGAACATTAGTTATTGATTTCCAAATGTCAGTAACACGATGCAGAAACATCTTTCACTACAAATATTCTGAGGAATACATATCACGGGATGAAAATAATTGAACGTGTATAATTATTGTGATTCTTCTTTTTCTCAGTTCCATGTCATACTGTGGATAAATACTGTGCTGATTTGGTTATAAATAAAGTATTGGTCAAAAAACAAAGCATCTTCCCTCTCTACCCATTTGCCTTATAAATAACTAAACCATTTCCTGTTTTTTATGATTATTAAAAAGTGCACATTCATTGTGGAAATTTTAGAAAATGTAAAAAAACTCACCATCCAGAGATAACTAGACTACATGTACAGGGATAGTTACAGATATAGATGTACTTACATGCACATCAAAAAAAATTTGCATATGTGTGTATTCTCCAAATACATACATATGTAGATAAACAATGGAATAGGAAATTGAAATGTTGTTCTGAATTACGAAAGATGCCGAGATTCTTGGCCTCCGACGGAAAAGAATTCAATTTGGGCCCAGAGACGAGGCTTGATAGCTCAGAGCTGTTGTGTAATAAAGTTTTATTAAAGTATAAAAGAGATAGAAAAAGCTTCTGACATAGATATCAGAAGAGGGCAGAAAGAGTGCCCCTTTCACTAGTGTTAGCAAGGGAGTTATATACTTTTTAATTAGTTATTCAGTTCAGTTCAGTCGCTCAGTCGTGTCCGACTCTTTGTAACCCCAAGAATCACAGCACGCCACACCTCCCTGTCCATCACCAACTCCCGGAGTTCACTCAAACTCATGTCCATCAGTTCGGTGATGCCATCCAGCCATCTTATCCTTTGTCGTAACCTTCCCCTCCTACCTCCAATCCCTCCTAGCATCAAGGTCTTTTCCAATGAGTCAACTCTTCCCATGAGATGGCCAAAGTATTGGAGTTTCAGCTTCAGCATCAGTCCTTCCAATGAACACCCAGGACTGATGTCCTTTAGGATGGACTGGTTGGACCAGTCCAAGGGACTCTCAAGAGTCTTCTCCAACACCACAGTTCAAAAGCATCAATTCTTCAGCGCTCAGCTTTCTTCACAGTCCAACTCTCACATCCATACATGACTACTGGAAAAACCATAGCCTTGGCTAGACAGACCTTTGTTGGCAAAGTAATGTCTCTGCTTTATAGGTTGGTCATAACTTTTCTTCCAAGGAGTAAGCATCTTTTAATTTCATGGCTGCAATAACCATTTGCAGTGATTTTGGAGCCCCCCAAAATAAAGTCAGCCACTGTTTCCTCTGTTTCCCCATCTATTTCCTATGAAGTGATGGGACCAGATGCCATGATCTTCGTTTTCTGAATGTTGAACTTTAAACCAACTTTTTCACTCTCCTCTTTCACTTTCATCAAGAGCCTTTTTAGTTCCTCTTCACTTTCGGCCATAAGGGTGGTGTCATCTGCATATCTGAGGTGATTGATATTTCTCCCAGAAATCTTGATTCCAGCTTGTGCTTCTTCTAGCCCAGCGTTTCTCATGAGGTACTCTGCACAGAAGTTAAATAAGCAGGGTGACAGTATACAGCCTTGACATTCTCCTTTTCCTATTTGGAACCAGTCTGTTGTTCCGTGTCCAGTTCTAACTGTTGCTTCCTGACCTGCATATAGGTTTCTCCAGAGGCAGGTCAGGTGGTCTGTATTCTCATCTCTTTCAGAATTTTCCACAGTTTATCGTGATCCACACAGTCAAAGGCTTTGGCATAGTCAATAAAGCAGAAATAGATGTTTTTCTGGAACTCTCTTGCTTTGTCCACGATCTAGCAGATATTGGCAATTTGATCTCTGGTTCCTCTGCCTTTTTGAAAACCAGCCTGAACATCTGAAAGTTCACGGTTCACATATTACTGAAGCCTGGCTTGGAGAATTTTGAGCACTACTTTACTAGCGTGTGAGATGAGTGCAATTGTGCAATAGTTTGAGCATTGTTTGGCATTGCCTTTCTTTGGGATTGGAATGAAAACTAACCTTTTCCAGTCCTGTGGCCACTGCTGAATTTTCCAAATTTGCTGGCATATTGAGTGCAGCACTTTCACAGCATCATCATCCAGGATTTGAAAGAGCTCAACTGGAATTCTATCACCTCCACTAGCTTTGTTCATAGTGATGCTTTCTAAGGCCTGCTTGACTTCACATTCCAGGATGTGTGGCTCTAGGTGAGTGATCACACCATCATGATTATCTGGGTCATGAAGCTCTTTTTTGTACAGTTCTTCTGTGTATTCTTGCCACCTCTTCTTAATTACAATGTATCAAAAGAATGTCTTGAGATTGTAAAGATCTTACTAGACCCACTCCCATAAATTACATTTTAAGATAACAGGATAAGCCAGAAGGTTTTCAGGAAGGAAAAACTGTCCTCAAGCAGGATACATTATTGTTATATAATCCTAAATAATGTAGAGGAAAAAACTTTTGTCCTTTCCTGCTGCTTGAGAACCCCAGACTCCTCTCTCCTTTGGGACTCCTGGACGTCTTATCAACCTGCCTAGGAATTGACTCTCTCAAAATGACGACCCATTTCAATATTCTTCCTTGGAAAATTCCATGGACGGAGAAGTCTGGCGGGCTACAGCCCTTGGGGTCGCAAAAGAGTGAGACACTTCTGAGAGTGCAGGGACACATGCACATAGATATTCAGTTAAGTTCAGTTCAGTTGCTCAATCGGGTCCGACTCTTTGCGACCCCATGGACTGCAGCACACCAGGCTTCTTGCTCAAATTCATTTTCATTGAGTCAGTGATGCCATCCAACATCTCATCCCCTGTTGTCCCCTTGTCCTCCCTGCCTTCAATCTTTCCCAGAATCAGGGTCTTTTCCAGTGAGTCTGTTCTTCCCATCAGGTGGCCAACGTAATAGAGCTTCAGCTTCAGCATCATCCCTTCCAATGAATATTCAAGACTAATTTCCTTTAGGATTGATTTTTTTGATCTCCTTGCAGTCCAAGGGACTCTTAAGAGTCTTCTCCATCATCACAGTATAAAAGCATCAATTCTTCGCTGCTCAGATGTCTGCATAGTCCAACTCTCACATCCATGTAAGACTACTGGAAAAACCATAGCTTTGACTAGATGGACTTTTGTTGGCAAAGTACTATCTCTGCTTTTTAATATGCTGTCTAGGTTGGTCATACAAATGGTAAAATTAGGGTAATATCTTGTATTCAGTTTTGTCTTCTGCTTTTCTTTTTTTATTAATGGGCACTTGCAGATTTGATTTTGAAGTGGGATTTCTTATTTTACTGACACACAGCTCTGAAACAAAGCAAGGGAAGATTCAGCAGAGCCCATCTCAGTAAGGACACACAAATAGGAGCTATTATTATAAATGATAGCTATGAGTCAGGCCAGCCCTAACAACTATCTGTTTTGCCTCCTGCTCTCTGACTCACATATCTCCTGTTATTTCTATATCTGATGGGTTACTGAATGCATGTGAACTACTGCTCAGCACTTGTACTATTTATGAGGAAATGATGATCAAGAAACTAAAGTCTGCCCCCCAGACAGTGTCGCTAGCCTTCCTGTCACAGAAACCTGGTTGTTACTTACGTGCAGCAAATTCTACTAGAGTCTGAAATGACCCAGTCCTCCAGGAGCTTCTGACATAGCTTGGGCAATATAATGCAAATATAAAGGAGGATGAATATCAGTGATAGATATAATGCTAATTTAATAAGTTAAATAAATCACTAGAGTAGTTAGTATAAAATAATAAGTGTGCAGTTCAGTTCAGTTCAGTCGCTCAGTCGTGTCTGACTCTTTGCGAACCCATGAATCGCAGCATGCCAGGCCTCCCTGTCCATTACCATCTCCCGGAGTTCATTCAGACTCACATCCATTGAGTCGGTGATGCCATCCAGCCAGCTCATCCTCGGTCGTCCCCTTCTCCTCCTGCCCCCAATCCCTCCCAGCATCAGAGTCTTTTCCAATGAGTCAACTCTTCGCATGAGGTGGCCAAAGTACTGGAGCTTCAGCTTTAGCATCATTCCTTCCAAAGAAATCCCAGGGTTGACCTCCTTCAGAATGGACTGGTTGGATCTCCTTGCAGTCCAAGGGACTCTCAAGAGTCTTCTCCAACACCACAGTTCAAAAGCATCAATTCTTCGGCACTCAGCCTTCTTCACAAGAATAGCACATATGTTTCTTTTCTAGATCAACCTTATTCTGGCCCAGACTGAAAGGAAATTCAACTTGAGTCAATGCCAAGGGCTCCCCTCCCTGAGTTAATGCAGCATCCCAGGTCTGGGTAGTCCACTGGTCACATGCTCACATGAATTATTTTGAGATACTATTGTTTGGTCTGCATGATTTCTTCAGGATCAAGGACTCTGCCACTTTGAAGCTCTGCATAGGGCTTGACAGTTCTTGGAGAGGCTGAATTCTGGCATCTAGGGTGCTGCCTCCCTTGCCATAACTACAGCTAAGCCCTATCAGTTTGCTCCTGCCCCTGGGATGTTGCCTTAGAACTGCTACCCAGTCTCCACTCTGTTGTGAGCCTCAGCACTCCCTCCCTCCTGTCCTATATCAGGGGACATTCACCTAGCTTCCTCTCAAAGACAATCTCTTCTCTCTACTGCTACTCCAGGGCACTAATGTCATCAACTCAATGGATTATGTTTTTACAAAACACAGGAAAAGATGTCAACTTCTCACGAGGCAAAATTCCTGAGGGTCTGGCTACCTTTTGAAATGAATGAAGGAACGTATAAGGAGAAAGCATGCCAGCAAATATTTCTACAAAAGTTGAGAAGTGGCAGTCATCATTGAGCTTTGACATTATTTAGCAGGGTTCATGGAAGAAATCTGAGACTTGGTGGATGGATCAGTCTTGAACAAGTAGAGGAGTCAGGGCTTTCTAAGTGAGTAGAGTGGCAATAAGAAAAAAGGTAGAATGGGAACAGTTATATCCTAGTCAGGACCTGCAAAGCCTAGTTAGTTGGGAGCTCAAAGAGCAGGGTAGACATGTGTAGAGATGCAATGGTCAGTTTGTAGAAGGCGTTGAATGTCAGATTACTTCTACTGCTATTTTACTTGTTTTGAAGACAACAGAAAGCAGTAAAGACTTTGCTGAGGACTATATTATTGAAAATGTGATAAGACAGAGAATCATGGACAAAGTCATCTTAGGGTGATTGTTAGAGAAGGCTTCTCTGAGGAAGTGTGCCATGGGGTTGCACCATGGAGGGTAAGGTCAAGCCACCCTTCAAAAGTGGATTTTAAATGGAGATTGATGAAGCCACACAGACACTCAGTTCAGTTCAGTTCAGTCGCTCAGTCATGTCCAACTCTTTGTGACCCCATGAATGACAGCACGCCAGGCCTCCCTGTCCATCACCACCTCCTGGAATTCACTCAAACTCATGTCCATCGAGTCGGTGATGCCATCCAACCATCTCATTCTCTGTTGTCCCCTTCTCCTCCTGCCTTCAACCTTTCCTAGCATCAGGGTCTTTTCCAGTGAGTCTGTTCCTCACATCATGTGGCCAACTTATTGGAGTTTCAGCTTCAGCCTCAGTCCTTCCAATGAATATTCAGCATTGATTTCCTTCACGATGGACTGATTGGAATCTCCTTGTGGTCCAAGGGACTCTCAAGAATCTTCTCCAACACCACAGTTCAAAAGCATCAATTCTTCAGTGCTCAGCCCTCTTTATAGTCCAGCTCTTACCTTCATACATGACTAGTGGAAAAACCATAGCTTTCACTAGATGGACCTTTGTTGGCAAAGTAATGTCTCTTTTTTAATATGCTTTCTAGGTTGGTCATAACTTTTCTTCCAAGGAGCAATCTTCAATTAATTTCAAGGCTGCAGTCACTATCTGCAATTTTGGAGCCCCCCAAAATAAAGTCTGTCACTGTTTCTACTGTTTCTCCATCTATTTGCAATGAAGTGATGGGACCATATGCCATGATCTTAGTCTTCTAAATGTTGAGTTTTAAGCCAACTTTTTCACTCTCCTCTTTCACTTTCATCAAGAGGCTCTTTAGTTCTTCTTCACTTTCTGCCATAAGGGTGGTGTCATCTGCATATCTGAAGTGATTGATATTTCTCCCAGCAATCTTGATTCCAGCTTGTGCTTCATCCAGCCCAACATTTCTCATGATGTACTCTGCATACAAGTTAAATAAGCAAGGTGACAATATGTAGCCTTGACATACTCCTTTCCCAATTTGGAACCAGTCTCTTGTTCCATATCCAGTTCGAACAGTTGCTTCCTGACCTGCATACAGATTTCTCAAGAGGCAGGTCAGGTGGTCTGGTATTAGGGAGGCCAGATCATGCCAAGAGCTTAAATTTAAAGCAAGAATAATGGGAGGTCAAGAAGTAAAGGTTAGAACTGGACATGGAACAAAAGGAAGATTCTGAGGCTGGAAACTCATAATTATGTACCTGCTGGGGGAAATAACCTACCTTGGCTCTTTTTTCTCTGACAAGAAAGTAGGATTTATTATTGGAATGAGTACAGAGGGGACAGTGCCAATGCTATCATGAGTGCAGGGGCCCACCATTGTGCCAGAGGTCCAGGAACAGGGGTATATTTGACCCCATAGCCACCCGAGATGAACCACTTTTCTGCAATAATGTTTTCAAATGTTTTCAAATTCATCTGCATTAAATTTAGAAAATCCCCCTTCTTGGAGATGTGGAGCTTCTGGCTGCCTGAGAACTTTAACTTGACCCTGAGGAGGGCCTCAGTCACATGCTCCTTGTTCTGCAGCTTGGTGCAGATGGACATTATGACTTAACCAGTGTGGACCCTAGCCACTGCCCTAGGGCTTTCCAAAGGCACTTCACATACCTGTCTGGAGCCTAGATTGCAGACAGCATGCCAGTCATGAATGTCCACTGTAAAGGGATGTATTCAAGTTCCTTAGGGCAACTCATACAGGCAACAGGCTGTATACACTACTGAGGAGGCTGTTATTTGCAGCCATTGCACACTGGCCTCCAGGGGGGAAATAGCACAGTTGGCTTGCTTTGTTCATGCTAAGTCACTTCAGTCATGTTCGACTCTGTGCAACCTCATGGACTGTAGCACGCCAGGCTCCTCTGTCTATGGGAGTCTCCAGGCAAGAATACTGGAGTCGGTTGTCATGCCCTCCTCCAGGAGATCTTCCTGACCCAGGGATCGAACCCATATCTCTTACATCCCCTGCATTGGCAAGTGGGTTCTTTACCACTAGCACCACATAGGAAGCCCATGGTTGGCTTAATTGGCTGCAGATTGTTGCTTCTTTATGAGGAATTCCTGCATCAAAGCTCACATCACTTATTTTTAGCTAAGAAAATTAGCTTTAGTGATAGATTTAAAATAACTGCCCATTTATTTTAAAAGCAATTGTTGCTCAAAATGACCATCCCTTTAATAACAATGTAATGTAATAGTTCTTATTCATTCTGTTTATGACCAGAGTGATTTATAGAACCTCTCAAATGATTGCTCCCCATATTCTTAATTATCACCACATTGCCTTTGCACTCCTAATGTAGGCAAGGTGACAGGAAGTCACCAAATATTAGTATTACATTCATCTTTAAGACCTGGAAATGCACAGGACTTCAGTGGGGTGGAATGTGCCCATGGTGAGGTGGGTGCCTGGGAATGTTGAGAATTTTGTCTTTAAAGTAGTTGATCTGTTTGAGAAATATACTTGTGTCTTTGACTTCACAAGATTTATGTTCTTGATCATCTAATTTTATATCTTAAATTTATCCTTTTAATATCATACTATTTCAGAAGTTACATTCTACAAAAGTAAAATGAAGTCAGTGCCAAATCAGTACCATTGTGTGCCCAGCTTTTTTTGGTTGCTATTACCCAGAACCTTTTTCCTTTTCTTTTTTGCCATTTGTAAACTGTTATGCACTAAGATATATCTTGAAACTTCCCTGGTGGTCCAGTGGGTAAGAATCCTCCTGACAATGGAGGGGACGCAGTATTGATCCTTGGCCGGGAAGATTCACATGCTGTGGGGCAGCTAAGCTTCTATGCCACAATGACTGAAGCTTGTGCCCTAGAGCCTGTGCTCCACAACTAGAGAATTCATCACAGTGAGAAGCCTGTGCACTGCAATGAAGGATAGCTCACACATAACAACCAAAGACCCAGAGCAACCAAAAATAAGCAAATAGAATCTTTCACAAAGAAATAGCTTGACAAATTAACATATATGATATTTTACATTTTGAGTTAGCAAATGAATTTAAGACTGAGGTGTCCCCAAGTTAATACTTAGAGCAAGCAGATAGCTATGGAATGTGATTTTGGAGACAAGGAGTTTCTCTCTTCTTGCTGATCACAAAGCTTTACCTTTCTACCACCTGGCAGTCAGGGCCTGAACTCAGGGGAGGCAAGAGAAGCTCTTCGGGTGATAAATCTAGGATGCTCACTCTCAGTGTCCTGTGAATACCTCCTTGAATTTTAAATCTGAGGCACCATTTACCTGGCTCTCATCCAGGCCCTGGCAGCAGACCATTTGCGATAAAACTCAGGACAGGTTAATATGCAAATATGCTCTCCAAACAGTATAACACACTGTCATTAATGACCAGCTAATGGAGCCAGCTTATTAGATTAGAACCCATCCCATCAAAAAGGTTCTTAGGAAATGGGACACTGAACAAGTCAGTTCTGAGGAGCTGAAAGCATTTGAAAAGGTTTGAAGCCTATGGTGCTGTCCAAGGCACAGCATGGAACCATGACCGAGAAATAGCAACTGATGGGGCTAATGTGGTGGGGCGCAGGGAAGGGTGCTAGCCTGAGGAAGGAGGAAATCACTGGATCTTTGGCAAGGGTACAAGAGTCTTGAAAAATTCAGTTTTGCGTGTGTATATGTATGGATGGACACATACATCATGTATATAATATTTCATGTTCATTATTCATGTATATAAACTATATAGCACATACACATGTATATACACACATGTGCACATATTTACACACATACTATGCATGTATGTGTATTTAGGAGTAGGGGTGGGAAGTCTTACAGTGGACACATAGGTAACAAATTCACTTCAGGTCCAGGGCTTACATTTACAAGGAAGGCCACCCAGCTAATCTGCAGGCCTTTCAATTTGCCTGAAGCTTATTTCTATGTTTGTGCCAAAGGAAGGGCTCATACCATCCCTGCTACTGTAATACAGGCGTCAGGGAGGTTTCAACCTCATCCTCTGTCAGTGGGCAGCACTCTGTCTAAAGAGAGAGCTATATGGTGAAGACTGTGTTAGAATGTCACACCTCTCAGCTTACAGGGGCCCTATGCTCATCTTCCCTCTCTGATTGGTCTGCATTTTGATTTCCCTGTTTGTCCTCAAGCCTTCTGTCTGACTGGGTCTTGCCTCCAGCCTTGGCCTCCAAGTCATAGGATCCATGGACTGTGTCCTCTTACTCAGCTTGGCATCCTCAGGTTGGCCACCTTTTGTAGTGCAATGCCCATTTTATGATCCCCAAAGGTATGGCCCATTGTGTTTTAACTCACCTGCTGTTTGATTCTGCTTCCAGTGTGTCTTATTCCCAACACACGGCACTAATAAGTGGTGCTCATGGCAACATGACTTTATGTGGTGATACAAATAAGAGCTCAAAACAGGGCCCCCAAGCAGTTGCAACATAATTTGTAAGCCCAGAGGAGGTGGTTATTTATGAAGCAGAGGGGAGGAGATGTCTAGGGAAGAAAAAAACCAACATGCTATAAACTTCAGATTCAAATTAGAATTCCTGGACAAACATGATCCTAGAACATGTACCTAGCTCCTACCCTTGCAGTCCCAACCCCCTTCCCAGGCAGGGCAGCTGCAGGGGCCTTGCTCATAAGAGAACGCATGTTCGTTCTCTGAGCCTGACTAAAGACCAGGGGCCGAGGAAGGGAAGGCCAAGAGTGAGCAGGAAAGCACTACTCTTCCTGGAAAGAGGTGGGCCCCAGGGGATCCACATAGTCCTGAAGGAAGGATGGGTGTCAACCTGTCTGATTGGTCCTGAAAAGACTCTCCATCTTGTCCCTGACGAGTTCTGGAAAAACAGAATAGGTGAACTGTATCCTCTCTTCTCTTGAGGCAGAGAGACAGGCATTAACCACTGTTGCTGTTGTTCAGTTGCTCAGCCGTCTCTGACTCTTTGCGACCCCATGGACTATAGCACACCAGGCTTCCCTGTCCTTCACCATCTCCTGGAGTTTGCTTAAACTCATGCCCATTGAGTCAATGATGCTATCCAAACATCTCATCCTCTGTCACCCTCTTCTCCTCCTGCCCTCAATCTTTCCCAGCATCTGAGTCTTTTCCAGTAAGGTGGCTCTTCACATCAGGTGGCCAAAGTATTAACCATTATACCCCAGGAAACAGAAATCAGGACTGGGGGCGGGGGGGCTCATTGTGGATTATAACTGCTTAAGACTTTAACCCTGGCAAACACTTAATAATGCTTAATAAGCAGAAGTATGCACTGCTGCTAAGTCGCTTGAGTTGTGTCCAACTCTGTGCAACCCCATAGACAGCAGCCCACCAGGCTCCCCCATCCCTGGGATTCTCCAGGCAGGAACAGTTGAGTGGGTTGCCATTGCCTTCTCCGAGGAATATGCACATCTCTCCTTTAAGTCAGTGTCAGGGAATACATTTTATGTAAGCATGAATGCTCATTGAAATCTGAAACAATGAATGAATGAATGATTGCCATAGAAACTCTACAATCTGAGGCCTTCTTTTTTTAGGTGGTTAAGTTGTACCAAAATTTAACTGCATAGTACATCTCCAAGGAATGTATCAGAGGTACAGATACAAAAGGCAATGATTGGAAAGTTGGGGACTTGAATGTTAGTCCTGCATTGGCATGACTTTGCCTGCCAGGAGTAAGAAAACTCCTGGAAATTAGAACACTGGGAACTTAGAAGAGCTCTAAGCTCCCTATGTTTTATTCCTTTCTGAAAAAAATTGTTTTGCTTAAAATAAAAACTCTAAATAGCCCTCAGAACAGTGCTTGTGTTGCTGGTGGCCAGTTCATAAGAAGATAATGTTGTGTTTGCACATGACTAACTTGTTGTCTTGAATTTTTCCACCTCAATATGCAGGTTCCAATTTCAATTTCTCACTCACCTCCTTCCCCTGATACTTCTTTTAAGGTGAGAACCACAGTCTGCTGAGTGGTGATTACCTTGGCCTCCATATTACCTCTTGTCCTAAGCATAAACCAGTGAAGGTTATTGAAGGTGAGCTGCTTTTATGGGGCCTGAAATTAGCAAAGCAAAGAGCCATTGACACCACCCTAAACAACAAAGAACATTCTGGTACTTCAGGCCACCTTTCAAAATGCTAGTCAATCTTTTTCACTTTTCACTGGGGTCAAAAGAAACTACCAAAGTTTGACTCTTTTAAAAGATGAACTTCTCTGTGGTGTTAGACCAAGGGCTTTAGGCTGTTGCCTGGCAATAATCATAAAGGCAAGAGTAGCCTAAGTCCTGAAAAGATCTAGTAAATTAGGAAAGAAAAGTGCCTGCTGCCCTAAAGCATGTCAAAGTCATCCTGCTTTAGGAGTCCTGTAAAATGACAGTGAAAATCCAATCAGTGGAGTCTGAAGTCTTTTCTTCCTTAAAAATCACAGAACAGTGAGTTGACTTTGACAAAGGGAGACATGCTCGGTACACTTTCAACAAACCCATCATTAATGAGTTAACGCTGTCTTAGACTCGCATAGCCTTTCACAGGCGGCATCTTAGCAAGTCTCTTGATAGTCAGGGGGACCAGAAGTGGGAGGAAGATTCCCAGAAGCTACTTAACAGCATCCTTGCCCACAAGATCTTCTTAAACTCTGTCATGCCCCAGAGCTCGCTATCTCACTGAATGAGTCAATATTTTTTTTTTCTTGACCACTATATTTTTGTAAAGTTCTCTGAGAATACTCTTCCTTAAGAGCTGGAATTGTTTCTAGGTAACTTTCAAACACTGGTTCTCACTCTCATATATTTTACCGTGGAACAATTAGCACTCACTACTGCAACAGACAAGCCCCTAAATGTGGATGCCTTAACACAACAAAGGTTTATTTCTTGCTCAAGTCCAGTCCAGCATAGGTTGGACAGCCAGCTCCTTCTTAGAGCTCACCAACCTGGAACATGTTGCCAAGCCAGATAACAGAAATTTGGTAGAAGAAGGCTAGCTTTTAGTGCTTCAGTCTGTAAGTGGCAACAACATACCTGCTCCAAATTCATTTGTTGGAATTGCAACTGACAAGCCCCCAAATTTGGATGGCTGAGAGCCTGGGAAATGTAGGACAGCATGAAGGTAGGGATTCAGTGGGTGCCAATTCTGTCTGCCACACCCTGTTCCCCCAGCCAAGCACACTGACGGGAAGCATGAGGCAGGTACCAGGACCTGACCCATCAGAGTGACATTGAATCCTGAAAGCAGGGCCATGCCAAGGAACAGCTGGTGTTTCTATGATCCAGAGGGGGCCCAGCAGTCATTCCTTCAGAGTCTGACATCTGGCCTTCTGTCTCTGTGCAGTGCCCCAAGTACGTGACTTTCTCTGTGTCCAGGCTGGGTGTTTAGAGGGCCTAGTGGTGTGAATCCCAGCTGTTCACACTTGCTGTTACTGTAAATATCTGTACTTGTGTCTCAAATCCACCTGCCAATGCAGGAGACACAAGTGACCCAGGTTCAATCCCTGGGTTGGGAAGATCCCCTGGAGAAGGAAGTGGCAACCCACTCCAGTATTCTTGCCTGAAAAATTCCATGGACAGTGGAGCCTGGCAGGCTACAGTCCATAGGATCACAAAGAGTCAGACACGACTGAGTCAATGGGCACACTCCAGACTCAGAGATTAAGAATTTGACGGGATGAAGGAAGGAAGTCACTTAACTATGTCATTTTAGATTAATTAAAATCATGTTAATTAAAATCTGCATTTCAGATACTCTCAAGTGACTAAAAGTGAGATGATATCTAGAAAAAGGACATAAGATTCTCTAATAGGCTGAAGAATTATGTTGTCATCAGACTCTGAATTGGGAAACTGAGACTCAGAAAGATTGAGTAAATTGTCTATACTTACCAGAAGACGAGCCTGGGAACTGCGATTTCTCATCCAGCACCACATGCTCTGTTAAGGGCGTGCCAAGAATTAGATTACAATCACCTCCACGCTTTCTCTTTTCAAATGTCAGAATACCCAGCTGACACTGCAGGGAAGGAAAAGATAGACAGCCAGGCCTTCTCTGATCCTGGCACCTGTGGTGTCAGCACCAGGCAAATAATAGGTGGTGGCAAATGCAGATTTAAATCATGCAGAAATTAGTGGCGATATGAGGACAATAAGAGGCCTCTGATGGAATAATTGCTTCCCCGTGGGGTGTTCCAGCAGCTCGAGGTTGCCGGTGCCCAGACTATAAATGAGTCTGCACTGGAGGTGTCACCGCAGCCAATACAAGGGAATATGAAGAGGGAGGAGGCAGCCACAGGCACGGAGTTTCTGAAACCAAATGATATGTGAATTGCTGGAATGCTATTCAGGAAAATTTACACCTCTTTAAAAGCTTTACACTTTGAGGAAGAAAAGGCAAAATGGCACTTTAGCACTGACTCCATCCTGACTCCTGCAAGGTTGGTGTTGTCAACATTCATTGTTGTAATAATAGTCTCGACAGGTATTTTAAAAAACTACCGTTAGGCAACCATAAATTTTTCAGACATGTTTTATTCCTCACTGGTACTAGAATTTTTCCATGACAGCGTCTGTGGTCCATGATGATGTGGATCACGACTACGGAAGGGACAGAACGCTCATGACAACACAGGGGATCTCGTGAACCCGCAGCAGGCAGTCCTGAGTAGCAGTTTACAGAAGCTTTTAATGAGAATTCTCACGACCGTAGTGGCAATGGCAAATGCGTTCTAGGAAATAAATGGATTGATTCTCATCTGCGGCATTTGCATGGTACTCTTGCAATCTCATACTCTTGCTTCTTGATCATTCAAGAAGGCAGAGTAGTTTCATTTGTCCCCATACAAAAGCATATATTCAAATGCATTACTTAAAAGCCCCTTTTGATTTTTGTAGTCCCTATTCTCTTATGCTTCCCTAGTTGCTCACTTGCAATGTAGGAGACTTGGATTCGATTCCTGGGTCAGAAGATTCCCTGGAGAAAGAAATGGCAACCCACTCTAGTGTTCTTGCCTGGAAAACTCCATGGACAGAAGAACCTTGCAGGATACAGTCCATGAAATTGCAAAGAGTTGGACACAACTGAGCAACTAACACTTTCACTTTCATTCTCTCATGAAGAGTAATAATTATTAACATTTGATAGTTTTTCCACGCACACAGCCAGACATTATTTTAATAATGTCTTATTCAAGACTCATATAGCAGTTGTAAAGTAGACTGGACAGACATTATTTTTTTAAGATTTATTTGTTGCTGTTGTTTAGTTGCTAAGTCACGTCTGACTCTTTGCAACGCCATGGACTGTAGCCCAACAGGCTCCTCTGTGCAAGGGATTTCCCAGGCAAGAACACTAGAGTGGGTTGCCATTTTCTTCTCCAAGGGATTATTTATTTATCTGGCTATGTCGGGTCTTAGTTGCCATACTCAGAGTCTTTGCTGTGTCATGCTCTGCATGGACTCTAGTGCTGGTGTAAGGGCTTAGTTGCTCCCTGATTGTGTGACCTTGGTTCCCCAACCAGGAGTCGAACCATACCTCTTGCATTGCAAGGCAGGTTCTTAACCACTGGACTGCCAGAGAAGTCCCATGGACAAACATTATTATCCTCATGTTTAAAAGTGAGGACGTGTGAGATTCAAGATGTTAGGTATTGATACTTTGCCCATGATCACACAGCTAGCAGGAAATAAAACCAAAATTCTTCATCAGGACTCACTCCCTGGTTCCTTTCAAAAGGCTACAAGACCTGTAGCGTCTCATTGTTCCCAAGTTTACCAGTCAGACTCATTTTAAAAAATAGACCCTGGAGCACAGATTGTGTCCAGAGTCCCAGTACCCTGAGGGCATTTGAAAACAAGGTGATTGAAGATACAGGCTCTGAGCCTGGAATCCACAAACAGCTGGGGCTGCATCTATAGAACCCTGACAGTTTTACAAAACACTAAGTCATGTTCATTTTCCTGGGGAAAAAGGCTCTGGCTTTCAAAACTCTTCAAAAGTTAAGAACCAATAATTCAAAAGTAATAGGAATATCCTAAAATAGCATTTCTCAGTCTTCATAAACCTTCCTCTCATGAATCAAAACAAAGAAAAAATCATAAATAGGACATAGATCTGCTTTGTTTTTAAACTACATACATCATCCCATCCTCCAAAGACTTTAATATACTCTTGCTCTCCATCCCTCCCTATCTCTCTTACCCCACAATTCCTTCCCTAGAATAAGTTCACCCCAGGCTGATAAAAGCTACTGTCCTTGAACTCAGAAGCAATGTCTGATGGGAATGGAAAGAATTCATAATTATGGATTTCTGAGGAACACTGCCTTCTTCTGTCTTGCATATTTATTTATTTATTTATTTATTTATTTATTTTTTGTCATTTGTTGTCCAGTTAATGAGATTAGTTGGAAAGAGACTAGAGGTCAGATTTAAGAGTCAAGAAATATCCTCATCGAGACAGCATAGCAGCAGTTTACCCTAATTTATGAAATAGCCAAAGTAAAAATATCGCAGTTTAAAAGCCAATGGACAAGAATAAATGGCAATTTAAAAAAAAATTTATTGGAGTATAGTTGATTTACAATGCTGTGTTACTTTCTGATGTACAGCAAATTGAATTAGATACTTGTTTAGGTATATCATCTTTCGGGGATTTCTTCCCCACTTAGGTGACCACGGAGCACTGAGTAGAGCTCCCTGTGCTCTCCAGTAGGTTCTCACTAGTTACCCATTGTGTATATAATATCAACAGTGCATACACGTCAATCCCAATCTCCCAGCTCATCCCACCCTCTTTTCCCCCCTTAGTGTCCATACATTTGTCCTCTAAGTCTGTCTTTATTTCTGCTTTCCAGTAGGTTCATCTGTACCATTTCTCTAGATTCTATGTATATGCCTTAATATATGATATTTGCTTTTCTCTTTCTGACTTACTTCACTCTGTATGACAGTCTCTAGGTCCATCCATGTCTCTGCAAATGGCATAACTCTGTTCCTTCTTATGGCTGAGTAATATTCCATTGTCTAATGTGCCACGTCTTCTTTATCCACTCCTCTGTTGATGGACATTTAAGTTCCTTCCAGGTTCTAGCTATTGCAAACAGTGCTGCCGTGAACACTAGGATGCATGAATTTTTTGGAATTAAGGTTTTCTCTGGGTATATGCCCAGGAATGGAGTTGCTTCTTTTTTAAAAACAATTTTATTAAGGTAATATTGACATATACTGAACTGTACATATTTAAAGTGCACAATTTGATAAGTTTTGATATATGTAAACTCCATGGAATCATCACCACAATCAAGATAGTGAACATATCCTTCATCCCCCAAAACTTCCTCGTTTCTCCTTTGTAATCTCTCCCTCCTGTTCTTCCTCAGTCTCAGGGAATCACTCATCCGTGTTTACTTCCATTTTCTGGAGTTTTATACAAATGGAATCAGTCATACATTGCGCACTCTTTTGTCTGGCCTCATTTCTGAACATGTTGGATACGTGCTCAGTTGCTCAGTTGTGTCTAACTCTTTGTGACTCCATGGGACTGTAGCCCAACAGGTTCCTCTTGTCCATGGAATTTTTCAGGCAAGAATACTGGAGTAGGTTGCCATTTCCTCCTCCAAGGGATCCGGACCTTATTATTGAACCCATGTCTCTTGCCTCTGTTGTGTCTTCTGCATTGGCAGAAAGATTCTTTATCACTAGCACCATCTGCAAAGCCCTATGTTGGATATATCAAGTTTATTCTTTCTAGTGTTGAATAGTATTTGACTGTATATATATATGCCACAATTTGTTTATGCACTTACCTAATGATGGATATTTGGGTTATTTTTGATTGGAGGTTATTACAAACAAAGTTTCTGGGAATGTTCCTATAAAAGTCTTTGTATGGCTTTCATTTCATTTGGTTAAATAACTGAGAGTATAATCATGGGATCACATGGGGCCAAGAGTTTAAATTTTTAAGGAAGCACCAATTTGTTTTCTAAATTTTTTGTACCATTTATATTCCCAGCAGCCATATATAAAGTTCCAGTTCTTTGACATCGCCTCCAACATTGGTATGGTTAAGCCTTTTTCATTTTACCCATTCTAATAGGTATGTAATGGTACTTTATCATAATTTTAGTTTGCATTTCCTTAATGGCAAGTGAAAAAGTTGGCTTAAAGCTCAACATTCAGAAAACTAAGATCATGGCATCCGGTCCCATCACTTCATGGGAAACAGATGGGGAAACAGTGGAAACAGTGTCAGACTTTATTTTTGGGGGCTCCAAAATCACTGCGGATGGTGACTGCAGCCATGAAATTAAAAGACGCTTACTTCTTGGAAGAAAAGTTATGACCAACCTAGATAGCAAATTCAAAAGCAGAGACATTACTTTGCCGACTAAGGTCTTACAGTCAAGGCTATGGTTTTTCCTGTGGTCATGTATGGATGTGAGAGTTGGACTGTGAAGGAGGCAGAGCGCCAAAGAATTGATGCTTTTGAACTGTGGTGTTGGAGAAGACTCTTGAGAGTCCCTTGGACTGCAAGGAGATCCAACCAGTCCATTCTGAAGGAGATCAACCCTGGGTGTTCTTTGGAAAGAATGATGCTAAAGCTGAAACTCCAGTACTTTGGCCACCTCATGTGAAGAGTTGACTCATTGGAAAAGACTCTGATGCTGGGAGGGATTGGGGGCAGGAGGAGAAGGGGAAAACAGAGGATGAGATGTCTGGATGGCATCACTGACTCGATGGACGTGAGTCTGAGTGAACTCCGGGAGTTGGTGGAGTGGGAGGCCTGGCGTGCTGCAGTTCATGGGGTCACAAAGAGTCGGACACAACTGAGTGACTGAACTGAACTGAATGGCAAATCACGTTTAGAATTAAACCAGATACCCATCAGAAAGAATCAAAGGGCTCAAACAAACCTCTGAGGTCCTGCACACCAGGACCCAGAGACCCCACAAAGACTGAGACAGAACTGTGTTTGAGCATCTGCTGTGGAGGTATGGGTCAGCAGTGGTCTGCCACAGGGGCGGGGCTCTGGGTGCAGCAGACTTGGGTATGGCATAAGCCCTCTTGGAGGAGGTGACTGTTAACCCCACCATAGAGCCCCAGAACTTACACAGGACTAGGAAACAGACTATTGGCAGTCACAAACAGAATCTTGTGCACCAGGATCCAGGAGAAAGGAGCAGTGACCTTGCAAGAGACTGACCCAGACTTGCCCATAAGTGTCCAGAAGTCTCTGGTGGAGACATGGGTTGGCAGTGGCTGCTACAGGGCCAGGTGCACTAAGTATAGCAGTGCATGCATGGGATCTTTTGAAGAAGGCCATTATCTTCATACTTTCACCATAGTTTTGCCCCAGGTAAATAACAGGGAGGGAACAAAGCCCCACATCAACAGAAAATTGGATTAGAGATTTATGAACATGGCCCCAACCCAGCAGAACAAGACCCAATTTCCCCTTCAGTCAGTCTCTCCCATCAGAAGCTTCATAGCCTCTTATCCTTCTCCATCAGAGGGCAGATGGACTGAAAACCACAATCACAGGAAACTAACCAATTGGACGACAGCCTTGTCTAACTCAATGAAACTATGAGTCATGCTGTGTAGGAACACCCAAGATGGACGGGTCATGGTGGAGAGTTCTAACAAAACGTGGTCCACTGGAGAAGGGAATGGCAAACCATTTCAGTATTCTTGCCTTGAGAATGCCATGAACAGAATGAAAAGGCAAAAAGATAGGACACTGAAAGATGAACTCCCCAGGTCAGTAGGTGCCCAATATGCTACTGAAGATCAGTGGAGAAATAACTGCAGAAAGAATAAAGAGATGGAGCCAAAGCAAAAACAACACCCAGCTGAGGATGTCACTGGTGATGGAAGTAAAGCCCAGTGTTGTAAAGAACAATATTGCATAGGAACCTAGAATGTTAGGTCCATGAATCAAGGCAAATTGGAAGTGGCAAAAGAGAATATCAATATCTTAGGAATCAGGGAACTAAAATGGACGGGAATGGGTGAATTTAACTCAGATGACCATTATATCTACTACTGTGGAAAAGAATCCCTTAAAAGACATGGAGTAGCCATCATAGTCAACAGAAGAGTCTGAAATGCAATGAAGTGAGCTCGCTCAGTCGTGGCCAACTCTTTGCGACCACATGGACTGTAGCCCACCAGGCTCTTCCATCCATGGGATTCTCCAGGCAAGGATACTGGAGTGGGTTGCCATTTCCTTCTCCAGGGGAACTTCCTGACCCAGGATCGAACCCAGGTCTCCCACATTGCAGGCAGGCTCTTTACCTTCTGAGCCAATGCAATACCTGGATGCAGTCTCAAAAATGACAGAATGATTTCTGTTCATTTCTAAGGCAAACTATTCAATATCACAGTAATCCAACTCTATGCCCCAACCAGTAATGTTGAAGAAGCTGAAGTTGAACTGTCCTGTGAAGACCTACAAGACCTTCTAGAACTAACACCCTAAAAAAATATCCTTTCCATCATAGGGGACTGGAATGCAAAAGTAGCAAGTCAAGAAATACCTGAAGTAACAGGCAAATTTGGCCTTGGAGTACAGAATGAAGCAGGGAAAACCTTAATAGAGTTTTGCCAAGAGAACACACTGGTCATAGCAAACACCCTCTTCCAACAACACAAGAGAACACTCTACACATGGACGTCACCAGATGGTTAACACTGATATCAGATTGATTATATTCTTTGCAATGAAAGATGGAGAAGTTCTATACAGTTAGCAATAATAAGACCGGGAGCTGACTGTGGCACAGATCATGAACTCCTTATTGGCAAATTCAGACTTAACTTGAAAAGTAGGGAAAACCACTAGATCATTCAGGTATGACTTAAATAAAAGCCCTTATGATTATACAGTGGAAATGACAAATAGATTCAAGGGATTAGATCTGATAGACAGAGTGCCTGAAGAACTATGGGTGGAGGCTTGTAGCATTGTACAGGAGGCAGGGATCAAGACCATCCCCAAGGAAGAGAAATGCAAAAGGCAAAATTGTTGGCTGAGGAGCCTTTTAAAAAAGCTGTGAATAGAAGAGAAGCTAAAGGCAAAGGAGAAAAGGAAAGATATACCCTTGTGAATGCAGAGTTCCAAAGATTAGCAAGGAGAGATAAGAAAGCCTTCTTCAGGGAACAATGCAAAGAAATAGAGGAAAACAATAGATGGGAAAGACTAGAGATCTCTTCCAGTACATTAGAGATGCCAAGGGAACATTTCATGCAAAGCTGGACACAATAAAGAACAGAAATGTTATGGACCTACCAGAAGCAGAAGATATTAAGAAGAGGTGGCAAGAATACACAGAGAATACACAGAAGAATTATACAGAAAAGATCCTCATGACCCAGATAATCACAATGGTGTGATCATTACCCTAGAGCCAGACATCTGGAATGCGAAGTCAAGTGGGCTGTAGGAAGGAAGCATCACTATGAACAAAGCTAGTGGAGGTGATGGAATTCCAGTTGAGCTATTTCAAATCCTGGAAGATGATGCTGTAAAAGTGCTGCATGCAATATCCCAGCAAATTTGGAAAACTCAGCAGTGGTCACAGGACTGGAAAAGGTCAGTTTTCATTCCAATCCCAAAGAAAGGCAATGCCAAAGAATGCTCAGACTACCACACAATTGCATTCATCTCACATGCTAATAAAGTAATGCTCAAAGTCCTCCAAGTCAGGCTCCAACAATATATGAACTGTGAACTTCCAAATGGTCAAAATCGATTTACAAAAGGCAGAGGAACCAGAGATCAAATTGCCAACATCTGTTGGATCACTGAAAAAGCAAGAGAGTTCCAGAAAAACATCTATTTCTGCTTTATTGACTATGCCAAAGCCTTTGACTGTGTGGATAACAACAAACTGTGGAAAATTCTGAAAGAGATGGGAATACCAGACTACCTGACTTGCCTCTTGAGAAATCTGTACACAGGTCAGGAAGCAACAGTTAGAACTGGACATGGAACAACAGACTGGTTCCAAATAGGAAAAGGAATATGTCAAGGCTGTATATTGTCACCCTGCTTATTTGACTTATATTCAGAGTACGTCATAAGAAATGCCAGGCTGGATGAAGCACAAGCTGGAATCAAGATTGCCAGGAGAAACATCAATAATCTCAGATAGGCAGATAACACTACCCTTATGGCAGAAAGTGAAGAAGAACTAAAGAGCCTCTTGATGAAAGTGAAAGAGGAGAGTGAAAAAGTTGGCTTAAAGCTCAACATTCAGAAAACTAAGATCATGGCATCTGGTCCCATCACTTCATTGCAAATAGATGGGGAAACAGTGGAAACAGTGTCTGACTTTATTTTTGGGGTCTCCAAAATCACTCCACTGGTGACTACAGCCATGAAATTAAAAGAGGTTTGCTTCTTGGAAGAAAAGTTATGACCAACCTAGACAGCATATTAGAAAGCAGAGACATTACTTTGCCAACAAAGGTCCTTCTAGTCAAAGCTATGGTTTTCCAGGTGTCATGTATGGATGTGAGAGTTGGCCTATAAAAACAGCTGAGTGCCGAAGAATTGATGCTTTTGAACTGTGGTGTTGGAGAAGACTCTTGAGAGTCCCTTGGACTGCAAGGAGATCCAACCAATGCATCCTAAAGGAAATCAGTCCTGAATATTCATTAGAAGAACTGATGTTGAAGCTAAACTCCAATAATTTGGCCACCTGATGCAAAGAACTGACTCAGTGGAAAAGACTGTGATGCTGGGAAAGATTGAAGGCAGGAGGTGAAGGGGATGACAGAAGATGAGATGGTTGGATGGCATCACCAACTCAATGGACATGAGTTTGAGTAAACTCCAGGAATTGGCAATGGACAGGGAGGCCTGGCATACTGCAATCCATGGGGTCGTAAAGAGTTGGACACGACTGAGCAACTGAACTGAATGGCAAATTGTATTTAACATCTTTTCACTTGCTAATTTCCCACTATCTTTGGATAATCTTCATTGGTGAAAGATCTTCCTCAAAATTTTGCTCAATATTCAGTTGAATTTTTTTTCTTGTTGATTAAGTATAGTCTCTGTATAGATCCTCTTATCACATATATCATTTGAAAATATTTCTTCCAGTTTGGGGACTTGTGGTTTCATTCTCTTAAGAGTGACATTCTAACCCGTATACTATCATGTGAATTGAATCGCCAGTCTATGTCTGACGCAGGATGCAGCATGCTTGGGGCTGGTGCATGGGGATGACCCAGAAAGATGTTATGGGGAGGGGAGGTGGGAGGGGGGTTCATGTTTGGGAATGCATGTAAGAATTAAAGATTTTAAAATTTAAAAAATAAAAAACAAAAAAAAAAGAAAAAAAAAAGAGTGTCTTTCAAAGAGCAGAAATTTTAAAACTGATGAATTCTAATTTTCTTTTTCTCCTTTTTACAGATAGTGAATTTGTGTCATACCTAGGATTTTTGTCTAGCCCAGTGTCACAAAGATTTTTCTCCAATATTTTCTCTCAAAAGTTTTATATATTTAGTATTTCTTTGGCCTATTGTCCATTTTGTGTTAATTTGTTTTACGGTGTGAGCTATGGATCAATGCTCCTTGTTGCTATTCTGGAATTTTTTTGCCCATATACACCCAATTTTTCTAGCACCATTTGTTGCAAAGACCATACTTTCTCCCCTGAACAACCTCTGTACCTTGTTGAAAATCAGTTGTCACTTCTATCTGAATCTACTTCTGAACTCAATATTCTGGTTCACTGATTTGTTTGTCGTTTTCTATGCCATTACTACACTATCTTGAAAACTGAAGCTTTATAGTAAGCATTCGTGTCAAGGAGCCTTTCAAATTTGTTCTTATTTTGCATTTCCTTATGAATTTTAGAACCAGATTATCTCTACTGAAAAGAAAAGCATGCTAGCTTCTGAATGGAATTGCTTGAATCTGTATATGGAGAATTGACATGTTAGTCATAGTGACTTTCCCAGACCATAAACTCTGTATATCACTCCATTTATTAAGGTCTATTTTTTCTCAATTTTGCGACTTTTAATATACTAGTTTTATACATTTCAGATTTATCCATAAGTATTTCATTTTTAATACTATTGTAAATGAAACACTTTTTGAATTTAATTTTTGGCTGTTTATTGCTTGTACAAAGAAACACAATTGATTTTTGTATTTTAATTTTGCTTTCTATTGTACAATATTGCTAAGTTATTAGTTCTTGAAGCTTTTTTTGTACATCTCATCAGATATTCCACATGGATGACCATGTTTTCTGCAAATACCAACAATTTTACTTTTTTCTTTCCAATCTATAGTATTTTGATTAAGTGCTTTTTAAAAAATGCTATTCTTATTGGACTGACTAAATCTTCCAGTACAAAGCTAAAAATAAGGAAAGTGAATGTACTTGTCTTGTTCCTGATCCTAAAGGAAATCCATTCAGTCTTTCATCATTAAGTTGTGATAGCAGCCCAAGTTTTTGTAAATGCCCTTTTTTAAATATTCAAGATATTCCCTTTTATTTCTCTGTTTCTGACAGTTTTTATCAGAAATAAATTTTGAATTTTATTAAAATATTCTTGCATCTATTAAGATAACCATACAGAAATAATTTTTAATTTCTGATATGTAATTTTCAAATATGTGAACCAAACTGGAATTCCTGGAATAAACTTTACTTAGTCGTGACGCATTACTCCTGTTATATATTATTAATTTAATTTGCTAAAATTGTGGTTAGAAATTTTGCATCTAAGCTCAGGCAAGATATTGGTTTACAGCTTAATTATTCTTGTTAGATCTTTGTTCTTGGGGTAATGCTGAGATTTGGACTGTGAAGAAGGCTGAGCGCTGAAGAACTGATGCTTTTGAACTGTGGTGTTGGAGAAGACTCTTGGGAGTCTCTTGGACTGCAAGGAGATCCAACCAGTCCATTCTAAAGGAGATCAGTCCTGGGATTTCTTTGGAAGGAATGATGCTAAAGCTGAAACTCCAGTACTTTGGCCACCTCATGCGAACAGTTGACTCATTGGAAAAGACTCTGATGCTGGGAGGGATTGGGGGCAGGAGGAGAAGGGGATGACAGAGGATGAGATGGCTGGATGGCATCACTGACTCGATGGACGTGAGTCTGAGTGAACTCTGGGAGTTGCTGATGGACAGGGAGGCCTGGCGTGCTGTGATTCATGGGGTCACAAAGAGTCGGACATGACTGAGCAACTGAACTGACTGACTGACTGGGGTAATGCTGGCCTCATAGAATGAGTCAGAAAGTAATTCCCTCCTCTTCAATTTTCCCAAAGTGTCCTGTAATATTAGGAATATGTCCTTAAAATTTGGAGACAGTTTGATCTTTTGGGGTCTTGTGTTTAAAATATATCAAGCAGGACAAGAACAGCTTTGGTCTAAGGCTAATTTTGCCTCATTACTGATGCAAATCTTTTCTATGTATTTACCCAATTTTCCATGAATTATTAGGTTTTCCAGTCTGGTTGGTAGGAACAGGCACAATTTCCAATCCTGCATGAGTGCTGGAAACATTCACATCTCTTCTTTTTCTCAGTCTAGTTCTCATCTCTTCAGTACTCTGTCTTGCAAACTCTAGCTGCTTTGATCATCCTAAATCCTCAGTGTGTGCGTGCATGCTAAGTTGGTTCAGTCATGTCCAACTCTGTGTAACCCCATGGACTGTAGCCCTCCAGGCTCCTTTGTCCGTGGGGATTCTCCAGGCAAGAATACTGGAGTGGATTGCCATGCCCTCCTCCAAAAATCCTCAGTCCATCTCCTCAACTCAGGGCATCTTAGAGTCCCCCTCCCTGGGCTTCAGCCTGAAAACTCTTTGAAGCCAGTATTTCTGGAGCAGTCACTGAGCTCAAGCCACTTGTTTCTCATCACTCAGCATCAGTTTCCTTCATTATCTGATGTATAGCATCTTAACCATTTATTCGTGTTTTTTATCTAGTGTTTTGCTTTAATGTGGGATGATAAATCTTTTTGACCCTGTTATATCATATTCACAATCCTTTAAAAAATAACTTTAGTCTTTTTTAATAGAGATCTTATATTTTCTATGTTTTTTCTGAGCTAAACTTTGGCACTCAGAATATGGGCTTGGCCTCAGGAAAGGAGCAAGCAGCTTAGGTGTGATAGCAAGGTATTATTAAATACTGTAATACTTAAGATCTATCTATGCTTTGAACTTATATTAACTCTGTGTTATTGAGACTACAGCCCAAGCATCCTTTTTTTGAGCAGCAGTGAACGACATTATATTTGACGATAAACTGATGTGATAAGTTATATACAAGCTATATACAAGATACACACTCAAAAATGTTTTTCTTTATTTAGATTTTTTAGTGATGTGAAGATAATCACTTTCCCCCAAAAATTATCTTTCCTATTTGTTGTTTTTCAGTTGCCAAATCACATCCAACTCTTTGCAACCTGATGAACTGCAGCATGCCATCCTCTGTCACCTTCTCCTTCTGCCCTCAATCTTTCCCAGCATCAGGGTCTTTTCCAATGAGTCTGCTCTTTGCATCATGTGGCCAAAGCATTGGAACTTCAGCTTCAGCATCACTCCTTCCAGTGAATATTCAGGGTTGATTTCCTTTAGGATTGACTGGTTTGACCTCTTTGCAGTCCAAGAGAATCTCAAGAGTCTTCTCCAAACTGTTGATTCTTCTTCAGTGATTAGCCTTCCTTATGGTCCAACTCTCACATCCACACATGACTACTGGATAAATCTTAGCTTTGGCTATACAGACCTTTGTTCACAAAGTGATGCCTCTGCTCTTTAATGCACTGTCCAGGTTTATCATAGCTTTCCTTCCAAGGAGAAAGCGTCTTTAATTTCATGGCTGCAGTCACCATCTGCAGTGATTTTGGAGCCCAAGAAAATAAAATCTGTCACTGTTTCCATTGTTTCCCAATCTATTTGCCATGAAGTGATGGGACCAGATTCCATGATCTTTGTTTTTTGAATGCTAAGTTTTAAGCCAGCTTTTTCACTCTCCTCTTTCACCCTCATTGAGAAGCTCTTTAGTCCCTCTTTGCTTTCTGCTATCTTCCTATTTACTTAGTGATAATTTCTAAGCATCCTCCACAAACCTTAGCCAACTTCCAAACAGAAAATTTTAGAAATTACTATGATGGGAATATTTGCATATTATTCCCAACTGAAAGAAATGCATACTGCCTACTCTATCTGAAACAAAACTCCAAATGAACTCTAATGGTCTTTAATGCCAATCTCTTTGAAAGAGTTATCAGTCTCTACTCTTTGCAGTATAGTTCCCAAGTGTACTGAAACATTACCAAAACCTTTCTAACTGCCAAATTTAATGACTGCTCTTAGATTGGAGGGATTTTTTTCATTTACTTTTATATATGATCTCTTTGAAGTTTTCAAAATACTTGAAAACTTTCATCTTATTGAAATATTCTTAATCCAATCACTGTTCCTCTGGTTCACTCTCATAATATCTCACTTGGTCTATTGCAATAGCTGTATAATTATAAAAGGAATGCAATAATTGGTAACAACATAATACAGCAGAATATAGAAACCGCTAAATCAGGGATTTGACTGCTTTGAAAGAAATATTCCCATCTTAACATGATGTTCTTAAGATTAATGAGAAAAGTAAACCAAATCCATGTTCCTATTTTGTACTCATTTTGCTCAATAAAGAACTGCATTGCACATGGCTCAGAATATATGAATTACTAATGTGCCTCAAAGTGGTATTCCTCATGTAGTGAGAGGAAGAGTGATTGCCTGATGTTCACTCTCACATACACACTTTATAATCCACAACAGAGGACAAAATATTGAGAAACAAGTTGCTCAAGAGTGAAAAATATCCTCTGCCCAGGCTGCTGTGTTTATTCTCCCGCTGTGATCCATTAGTAAACAGCTGTTTCTTGACATCTGTAGATAAGAATTCTCTCAGTGCAGCAAGTTGGGAAGAGAAGGGACTCATTTTTTTCAAACAGGTAAAGCTGGGACCAGAATTATTTGCAATTTCTTGCAACATATCACACAAAGTGAATACCCCATTCATATATTCTAATTGTCATTACTGAGTATAATTCTCAATTTACTCCATTCTTTTGCTTTTTTGTTTTATTTTAATATTTATTTTTTAATTGGAGGATAATTGTTTCACAATATTGTGTTGGTTTTTGCCATAAAACAATATGAACCAGTTATAGTTATACATATATGCCCTCCTACTCCCCACCCCAAGCCACCCCTCTAGGTTGGCACAGAGCAGTGGGTTGAGCTCCCAGCATCATACAACAGATTCCCACCGACTCTGTCTCACACATAGGAGTGTATATGTCGCAATGCTACCCTCTCAATATGTCCCACCCTCTCCTTCCCTCGCTATGTCCACAGTCTGTTCTCTACATCTGTGTCGCTATGCACCCTGCAAATAGGCTCATCAATACTACTCTTCTACACACCATATATATGCATTAATATACAATATTTGTTTTTTCTCTTTCTGACTTACTTCACTATGTGTAACTGGCTCTAGGTCCATCCACCTCACTATAACTTACTCAAATGTATTCCTTTGTATGGCTTAGTAATATTTCATTGTATATATGTACCAAACCTTCATCTGTTCATATCTTGATGAACACCTAGGTTGCTTCTATGTCCTAGCTATTGTAAATATCATTCCCAAGAGGAGAAAAAGAAAAAAAACAAGAATTTGAGTTAAAGGAACTTTTGATGACATATAAAACATACCAAAATATCTAATATCTTGAGAGGTGTGCCATTTTTCTTAAACAAATCCATCTTATTCTCTATAATTCAATTTGTCATCAAGAGACTTCAAAATGAAAATGCAATGTAGGTGAAATCTCATAAATAAAGCTTCTGAATTAAATACAAGTTATACATGCACAAATCAGGTAGTAGGCTGTTTGGTAAACTGCTTACAGATATAGCTGTCATTCACTCTGTTGCAAAATGTATTGAGGCCACACTTAACTGCTGACAATGAACACCAAAAGCCTCAGGATAAATTTCTCTGATGAACCATAATGAGTTATGCAGATGACTGGAATGCCTTAATAATGAGTCTTCATTGCCAGATATAGAATTTTTTAGACTTCATTGAGTATAGTATTGACATGTTTATCTTCTGGGAAAAAATATAATCTCACAGTTTAACATCCCTTAATATTGGAAAGAACCTAATAAAAAGTATGAATGCTACAGGAAAATAAATTAGCTTTACTTTAGAGGCTTATGTATTCTTTACTTAACAAGAATGGACAAATCATGCATTTCATGAATTAATACCTTAGAGAACAGAATTTAAATTCCTCATGTGGGGAGAATTGAGTTATTTTTGAGAAATGTCCTTCAGGAAACTTTATTCAATTCAAACTAATTCAAATTTGGGAAAATATTGAAGTATGAAAGTTTAAAAATAATCATACTAACCGTCATTCATTGCTGTAAGTTGTTTTTCCCTTTGTATCATAAATATATATAAACATTCCCAGATTATTGCTAAATAAATCACCACTATTATTCATTTATTTATTCACCAAACTATTTTTGAGTACTTGTTGCATGCCAGAAATAGTGCAAGATGTTAAAGGTTAAAAGGGGACCAAAATATAGTCTGTGATTTATGTTTTATAGTCTATAAACTTAAACATTTTGTATCAAAAAGAAACAGGTAAAGACTCAGAAACAATGTGTTGACAAATGGCTCTGGTCCATCCGAATAAAGAAACCATGCTGATATTTGAACAGAAAAACTGTACTACAAGGAATTATTCATTAGTTATGAAAGAGAACTCTAAGGGGTCCAAAGGTAGCAGATACTAAAAGCTGCTACTCCCTAAGGAAGAGTAGAAAATACAGAAACTAATGACTAGGAGAGTACCTTGCCCTCACCCAAGGCTGAGATCTAGCCCTCTTTGAAAAAGGTATGTCTATGACAGGAGCACAAAATCTGAGGGTGACAAGGAAAATTGCCAGAGGGAAAGGGACAGTGCTATTCTGTAGAAACAGCCCACGTTTCTGAAGTCCGAGGCAGCCCAGGTTTGGTTTGCAGATGCAGCCCACCACTGTGAGAGAGTGCAGGCGGATTAGACCTTCTTGGAAATGGCTACTGGTGAGGGAAAGATGATCAGAAATGCAACTGGATAGAGTATTTCATTATTTCTCTCATTTACAAATGGGCTTATTTCCACAAAATAATAAATGCATTATGTGTAGAATCTGACTTTCATTTGAGAAGTGGAAGCTGAGTCTTACTGCTGAGGAGGGTACGTAGGGTATCCAGGGCATTGGGCAGTAGACTACCAAAAGCAGCAACAGGACAGAGAGGTTTTGTAAGAGTTGTGTTCAGTGGGGATTTGTCTAGGGGCAGGATGTGTAGTGTGTGACTGTCATCCTTTTCAGTGCCTCTATAAATCTTAAGTAGAGCTTACAAAAATAAGAAGAAAAAACGAACGATGATGAATGGTAAGTGCAATTGGATTTCATGCGAAACTAAGTAAAGGGGCTGAGTTTCATGTACTGATTGATGTTAGACCAAAAGTAGGGGTGAGAAGACCAATAATAACTGGGTTACTCAAGCAATGCATGGTCACTGCACAATTCAAAGTTTTAAAAGAAAGAAACATGAAAAAAGCAAAGCAAAACTTTTGAAAAGCATTCCCAACTTTGAGTTTCCATTCTGACATATAAAGAGCTTGGCAATTGTTGCTCCCATCCTCAAAATGAGAAAAAGAAAGCCACACAAATTAAAAAAAACAATGACCTCCATTAGAAAACTGAGGTCATAGGGCAAACTGCCACTCTGAAGTCTGGGAAGGCAAGAGAATACAGAAAACCACAGCTGAGATCTGTTTACCTTGAGCAGAAGTTGCTGGAGCCATCTACTGTAGGAACACGTAATGATAACTTTGACAAATTTCTGGAGTTTTGAGAGTGGTCTAGACTGAGAATGAACAACTCCTGGGGGCCACCTTCTAAGGGAAACCCTCACACGGAGGCCTTTCCTTCCAGAAAACTCACACGGTTTTCATGGAAAAGAACCAACAGAGATCTCCTCACAGTGCTAGCCAGGGGAAGGAGAGTAATCATCTTGAAATATGGCCAGAATGTTCTCCAAAACAAACACAAACGTGGCAAGATAGGAATAGGGGATGAAGAGGTACAAAATATTATGTATAAAATAGATAAGTTACAAAGATGTATTTTACAGAGCAGGGACTATAGTCAATATAATAACTATAAATGGAGCAGAACATTGAAATATTGTGACTCACTATGTTACACATCAGTAAATTACTTCAACTAAAATATATTGAACTTTAATAAAAAAAATTAGAGCAGAAACCAAAAAAAAATTAAAACAGGTAAATAACAGAGAAAATCAATAAAACCAAAAGCTGGTCCTTTGAAAATATCAATAAAAAGACGAGAGAGAGACAGGGGAAGGAAGGGAGGGAAAAAGGGAGACAAGCAGAGGGAAGACACAAATTAACAACCTAAGAAATAAAAGATGGATTGTTATGGATTGTATGAATATTAAAAAAATAAGAAAGGTATCCTATGAAATAACTCTATGCCCAAAATTTTGATAATTTAGATGACACTGACCAATTCCTTGAAAGTTATAAACTGCAAATAGTTTTATGAATATATTAATTAATATGTTGCTTATTATTAGATCTGTTAGATGAATTGAATTAATAATCAATGACCTTAAAAAGGAAAGCACCAGGCCCCAATAGTTTCACTGGGGAATTTTTTCACATATTTAAGTAAGAAATGATACCAATTCATCAAAAATTTCTTCCAGAAAACAAAAACAGAGGAAATACTTGCTAACTCGATCTATGATGGTAGCAATACCTGAATACCAAAATCAGACTGACATTATAAGAAAGGAAGTCTATAAGCCAAAATTGCTCATGAATATACATGAAGAATATTTAATAAGATATTAGCAAATTGAATCCATAAATGCTTTTAAAAGATTTATACCAGGGTATATATTGAAGAAAGTAGGGAAAACCACTAGACCATTCAGGTATGACCTAAATCAAATCCCTTATACAGGGGAAGTGACAAATCAATTCAAGGGATTAGATCCGATAGACAGAGTGCCTGAGGAACTATGGATGGAGGTTCATGACATTGTACAGGAGGCAGTGATCAAGACCATCCCCAAGAAAAAGAAATGCAAAAATGCAAAATGGTTGTCTAAGGAGGCCTTACAAATAGCTGAGAAAAGAAGAGAACCTAAAGGCAAAGGAGAAAAGGAAAGATATACCCATCTGAATGCAGAGTTCCAAAGAATAGAAAAGAGAGATAAGAAAGCCTTCCTCAGTGATCAATGCAGAGAAATCATGTAAAAAACAGAATGGGAAAGACTAGAGATCTCTTCAAGAAAATTACAGATACCAATGGAACATTTCATGCAAAGCTGGGCACAATAAAGGACAGAAATGGTATGGATCTAACAGAAGCAGAAGATATTAAGAAGAGGTGGCAAGAATACACAGAAGAACTATACAAAAAAGATCATGACCCAGATAACCATGATGGTGTGATCACTCACCTAGAGCCAGACATCCTGGAATGCAAAGTCAAGTGGACCTTAGGAAGCATCACCACGAACAAAGACAGCAGAGGTGACAGAATTCCAGTTAAGCTATTTCAAATCTTAAAAGATGATGTTGTGAAAGTGCTGCACTCAATATGCCAGCAAATTTGGAAAACTCAGCAGTGGCCACAAACTGGAAAGGGTCAGTTTTCATTCTAATTCCAAAGAAAAGCAATGCCAAAGAATGTTCAAACTACTGCACAATTGTATTCATCTCACAGGTTAACAAAGCCACGCTTACAATTCTCCAAGACAGGCTTCAACAGTATGTGAACTGTGAACTTGCAGATATTCAAGCTGGATTTGGAAAAGGCAGAGGAATCAGAGATTGCCAACATCCGCTGGATCATTGAAAAAGCGAGAGTTCCAGAAAAACATCTACTTCTACTTTATTGACTATGCCAAAGCCTTTGACTGTGTGGCTCACAACAAACTGGAAAATTCTGAAAGAGATGGTAATACCAGACCACCTGACCTGCCTCCGGAGAAACCTGTATGCAGGTCAGGAAGCAACAGTTAGAACTGGACGACAGACTGTTCCAAATCAGGAAAGGAGTACGTCAAGGCTATATATTGTCACTCTGCTTATTTGACTTATATGCAGAGTACGTCATGAGAAATGCTGGGCTGGATGAAGCACAAACTGGAATGAAGATTGCCGGGAGAAATATCAATCACCTCAGATATACAGATGACACCACCCTTATCAAGGCAGAAAGTGAAGAACTAAAGAGTCTCTTGATGAAAGAGGAGAGTGAAAAAGTTGGCTTAAAACTCAACATTCAGAAAACTAATATCATGGCACATGGTCCCATCACTTCATGGCAAATAGATGGGGAAATAAAGGAAACAGTGACAGACTTTATTTTTTGGGCTCCAATATCACTGCAGATGGTGACTGCAGCCATGAAGTTAAAAGACGCTTGCTCCTTGGAAGAAAAGCTATGACCAACCTAGACAGCATATTAGAAAGCAGAGATGTTATTTTGCTAACAAATGTTCATCTAGTCAAAGCTATGGTTTTTCCAGTAGTCATGTATGGATATGAGAGTTGGACTATAGAAAAAGCTGAGTGCCAAAGAATTGATGCTTTTGAACTGTGATGCTGGGAAAAACCCTTGAGAGTCCCTTGGGCTGTAAGGAGATCCAACCAATCCATCCTAAAGGAAATCAGTCCTGAATATTCATTGGAAGGACTGGTGCTGAAGCTGAAACCCCAAGACTTTGGCCACCTGATCCGAAAAACTGACTCATTTGAAAAGACCTTGATGCTGGGAAAGATTGAAGGCAGGAGGAGAAGGGGACAACAGAGGATGAGATGGCTGGATGACATCACTGACTCGAAGTATTTGAATTTGATCAAGCTTTGGAAGTTGATGATGGAAAGGGAAGCCTGGCCTGCTGCAATCCATGGGATCACAAAGAGTCAGACACAACTAAGCGACTGAACTGTGAACTGTGGACTGTGATACCAGGATCATGTTGCATAAACATCTTGGCATGTATATTTTTGTGTGCTTATTTAATTATTTCCTTGGGATAAAGTTCTGGAAATAGAATTCCCAGATTATAAGGTGTGTATATCCTAAAGAATTTTAATGAATATTATTAAAACTACCTTCAAGAGAGCTGATCTGATTTTTATTTCCACTGTAAGAACCTATGACAACTGTTTGATTATATATATATATTTTATTTTGTTTCTGTTAGATTTTCTCTAAAGTTTTAAAACAATGATTCATAAAGTAAGAATTTATGAGAATTTTGCATATTTTGCACCTTATTTTTCCTGTTTTGTCATTTGTCGTCTAGCTCTAGTCTTGGCATTTTGGCCATAGGAATTTTTTTTTAACATGTATGTAATTTAAAATCTGAATATTTAGTCCATTGTATGTTTTGAAATAGTATCTCAGCTGTATTCCCCACTGACTTTAATTTTTAAATTTATTGCTATTCAATTGTAAATTTAGGGATCTATTTTACATTTTTTATTTTATTCTTTTGATATATCTTTCTTCTCTGACAATAGAACCTTCTTTAGTTATAGAAATCATGTATTACCTTTAAATTTCTTTAAACTTTACAGTTACTCAGATTAATTTATTTTTTTTAGGTTGAGTATAAAATCATGTAATAAATTCTCAGAATGTATTACATTGATTTCTGTTTAGCTGAATTGCAATTTTGAGAGAATTAACAGCTTTCAATATACACTGACTGCACAGATTACATCATCTCATTTGTTCAAATACACAAAGATGTAACATGTGCATCTTAGGTTGAGATTTATTTCACATTTTTGTTGTTCTTTTAAACAATAAACATATTTAAACCTTTGTTTTCTAGCCACTTATTATTCTAGGTAGGAAGCAAAGCTACTGTTTTTTTATATTGACTTTGAAGCCAGTCACATTTCAACTCATTAATTTCCAGAAAATTTTTTGAAGCAGTTACATTATTGCAAATAACAGTGAGTTTTGCCTTCCTTTACAGTCATTTTTAGACCTTTTTTTTTCCTTCTTGCTTGCTTATCCTAGCTGCATTTCCAGAAAAAAAAAATGTGCACTAGTAGCTACAACTGTTTGCGTCCCCATTTGCATCTTGGTTTAATGAGAAAGCCCTCTGACCATGGCCTTCCCTTTCTATTACAGGAAAGCCCTCTGACTAATGATGCTGGCTGTTGGGATCTGTCCTCTCAGAACACAATGCAATAAAACAGGGTGTTAATAAAGAATGTTAATCCTGAACAGTAATACTACAGTGATCATTTAGTTATAACTATAATAGAAACTTAAAAGCCCTAAACAACTAATAACATTAAGTGTTATGGTTGATAGTATCCTTCTCTTAGTGTTCTTAGGCAACATATCAGTAATGTATATTATGATTCATCAAATATGTTTATTAGTGTTGAGACTGACAAATGTTTTCTATCCTTTGATAAAATACATTAATAGATTTCCTGATAAAACATTCTTCCATGACTGGATTGTATTGTATTGTATTGTATTATACAATTTTCAATTTAGTGGTGCTGTAGTTAGGCAATGTTAGTGACAGTTGCTCAGTTGTGTCCAACTCTTTGTGACTCAATGGACTGTAGCCTGCCAGGTTCCCTCTGTCCATGGAATTCTCCAGGCAAGAATACTGGAGTAAGTATCCAATCCCTTCTCCAGGGGATCTTCCCAACTCAGGGACTGAACCTGGGTCTCTTGCATTACAGGCAGTATTTTTACCATCTGAGCCACCGGAGAAGCCCAGCAGTGCTTTATATATTGCTTCTATATTTGCAAGTAAAATAAAGTCAGTCCTCTGGATTTGTATATGTGTGTGTGCTCACATTTTCCATTTTAGTACTGTTGCATGAAAAACTTTTCAATTCTTTTTATAAAAGAGTCCCAATGCTATAGAAATATTTATGCCTTGAAGGTTCCTAGAACTCCTGTATAATATAAGCTTAATGTGTATTCTTCAGTTGTGTGTGTGTTTGTTTGAAGATGTTTTGAATGATAAATTTCTCCTTTTCTTTCCAAAGTTACTTTTTCTTGATTTCTTATCTTTCATAATTTCAATTTTGCTAGGAAAAGTGTTTCATTAAAATTTTCAAATATGTGCATAATATTATATAATATTTTAAAATTATTTTAATATATGTAGTTATATCCATTATTTTTCATGTTATAGATTTGTGCTTTACTGATTTTTTCTTGATTAACATTGCCAGAGGCTTCTTTTGATCTTATGTATATCAATTCAGCTTTTTTCTTCTAATTCATTTACTTCTGTTCTTCATAATTTTCCCATTTTCTTCACTCCTGCTTTTCTAGTTTCTCAAATTAAAGGCTTAATTTGTTTATATTTATTGCTTTTTTTAGAATAATACAATGTTTTAGTGCTGCGGTTTGCTTCCGAGTACAGCTTTCTCTGCATCCTACATGTCCTACTTATTTTTTTTATTATTTTTATTAAAGAGATATAACAGTAACTTTCAGCTGTAAGTAGTGCCATTTCTTTTCAGAGAGCTTGAGGGAAAGTGTATATGTATTTAGATTTCTCACAATGAACAATAGATTCTGTTGGCATTAGACACCCAAAGATTGGGGCTTCCCAGGTGGCTCAGTGTTAAAGAATCTGCCTGTCAATGTAGGAAATGTGGGTTCAATTCCTGGGTCAGGAAGATCCCAGAAGGAAAGGAAATGGCAACACATTCCAGTATTCTTGCCTGGGAAATCCCATGGTCAGAGGAGCCTGGCAGGCTATAGTCCATGGTATCACAAAGAGCTAGACATGACTGAGCAACTAAGCACACACACACACACATCCAAAGATTAGGTGTGCCAAATATTCTGCAATGCATAGGTGTGTCCCACAGAAAGAAGCATCGCCACAGAATAAAGCCTGGTTGCCAGAGGAACCAACCACATGATTAAGCAGTTGGAAATTACAACCCTCCTTCTTTCTCCTGGCAGGGGAGAGGGCCTGGAGTTTGAATCAGTCGCCAGTAGCCACTGGGTTTAATCAACTGTGCCTATATAATGAAGCCTCCATAAAAACCCAAAAGGGCAGGGTTTGGAGAGCTTCAGAGGTGAACATATGGAGGTGCTTCAAAAGTGACATGCCCAGCGAGGACATGGAAGCCCCCCACCCCTTCCCGCATGCATTGTCCTATACATCTTCTCTGGAAGAGAATCTATTATTCCTAAATAAAAGAAAAACTTTTTTTTTTCTTTGCTTAACTATTAAAAGTCAGTAAGCTGGATCCCTTTAGTTTGTGGGTTATCCCAGCGACTAGATGAGATGGAAGACTTTCCTGACTTGGGGAAGTCAGTCAGGTCCCTTTGTTATGTGCCCTTCTAGAACTGCATTCAAGACATCAATATTAGTTTTTATCATACATTTTTATCTGATTTGTTTACTGACATCTGTCCCCCAAAAGACTACAAACCCTGAGATCAGAGACTGTCGATTTTACTTCACCAATACTTATTACCTGGCACTTCGTGTAGGTAACCATCAGGAACATTTCCTGGAGAAGGAAACGGCAGCCCACTCCAGTATTCTTGCCTGGAGAATTTCACGGACAAGAGGAGCCTGGCAGGGTACAGTCCATAGGGTTGCAAAGAGTCAGACATGACTGAAGTGACTTAGCACGCATGCATGCACCCAATAAATGCTAGTTGAAGAAAAATAAAATCACTTATCAGGTGAATCCATTCTTCTATTTTTATACTTTCATCCTGCACTTGTCCTTATTACTGTACTTAACACATTATATTGATATTATCTATTTACTGGTCTGCACATCCTAATAGAGTATAAGCTCTTAGAAGGGCAACATTATTTCTCAATTATTTAAAAATCCTTAAGAACTACTCAATAAATGTTTGTTGAACTGATCTGTGCCTTGAACTGCGAATTAGTGTTTCTGCCATGTATATCAGATGGCTTACATAGCTTCTTTGAGATTCAATTTTTTTATCTGTAGAATGAAGAAGTTATTCTAAAACTAATCTCTTAGAATCCCTTTCAATTAAAAAAACTAAAAGTTATATGATTTTAAACATAAAATACACTGTCATATCCCAAATCACTAACAATATCTTAAGCAACTTAAATGAGAAAAAAAAAAAGGACCTTCAGGGAAATTTGAAGGTGTGGGGAGAAGTTTCATAAAAGTATATAGGATAGAATTTTGCTGATTATTTTATTTTTACTCAACAGATTTATAAGCAATAAAACATTTATTCACAGAAACCTAATTGGATAACAATAAAGACTTTATGCTCTTCTGGGGGCATGGGAGGTGGGGGGAAAAAACCCTTAAAATGTGGGTGCATTTTTAAAACTTATCATTTTAAGAAATAAAGTAGTTTGTACTTCTTGGGAATTTGAGAAATGTGATTATGCCTGCTGGATAGTCTTACTGTATACAAAGAGTTGAAAGTTTCCTTCAGGAATTTACTATTACACTCCAGAACAATGTGTTAGATTTTGGGCACATTAGACCATTTATGATAATTCTCTTTTAACAAATGAGATTTCTGGTAAAGAATAAAAGATATATATTTGAATGATTCTGTTTTCTATATTGAATCTACAAAATATAACCATTGGAAAAAACCTAACCCAGACACAAAAGAGTATCTTGAAATACTCTATCCAACATGAAATAATGCTTTCCTCATAAATAAAACTTTCCCCACATAATTTTATGGTGGTGATGGTTTAGTCGCTAAGTCATGTCCAACTCTTAGGATCCCATTGACTGTAGGATCCCAGGTTCCTCTGTCCATGGAATTTTCCAGGCAAGAATACTGAAATGGGTTGCCATTTCTTGCTTTAGGGGATCTTCCCAACCCAGGGGTCGAATTCACGTCTCCTACATTGCAGGTGGATCCTTAACTGCTGAGTCATCAGGGAAGCCCATTAAGCTTTCTAGCAATCTTCCAAATAAATAATTTATTTAGTGGCATTTAGAGCCTAAGAATAATTTTCATAAATCAAATAGTTTATCAAGTTGTTTCAAAGAAACAGAAAAGAATGGTAGTTTGAAAACAATGGATAAATGAGAGTAGCTGCTTTCTTTCTCATATCATCATGCAAAATATACATCCCTTAGGCAACAATATTACTTCTTTTTGGAAAGCATCAGATAGAGTATATTACCTCCAATTCCCTCCAACCTTACTTTCAAATGACCATGAGGACCTTAAATATAAGCATGTAGAAAAAGATCTGAGTTTGAGAAACACTAATGAGGTCCACTGGCCTCTAAAGATGAACTCACCTCAACTGTCAGACTATCAGACATTTCACTACTAGGGATTCACTCCTTGGGGATTTTTGCCATGTGGAAACAGGTCCCTTTTTGTGTCTAATTTTGGATGGAGCACCAAATACATCAAAATTTTGCTATTCAATCATATTATATCTGGAACTTAGAATACTTTGTTAGCCCAACCATGAGAGTAAGTCACAAGCAGGAAGTAATATCAGATAGGCTGGAGAGATGAGGAGAGGCATCTAACCATCTGCTCAGGGACCAGGGAGGCATGCCTTATTGGCATCACTAGGGGTGGGAAGAGGGAAGGAAGGAACAGGAAGAGTGATGGATGCTTAACGGAACAGCTGGACATGAGTCTGAGCAAGCTCCGGGAGATGATGAAGGACAGGGAAGCCTGGCGTGCTGCAGTCCATGGGGTTGCAAAGAGTTGGACATGACTCAGCAGCTGAACAACAACAACAAAAGGAACAGCTACATTATGGCAAAAATTAAATTTACAACTTTTCCAGTGACAGATTACATGTTTCATGGTCAACTTATTATAGAAATGTTGCTTCTGAAAGTCAGAAAGTGGCTTTAACTACTAATCTTCCTTTGAGAGACATATCAGAATTTCTAAAAACAACATGTATTCCCCAGTTATAGCAATATACCAACATGCCATACATGGTAAGTCAAATATTTTTTGGTTTAACACGTTCTCATTTGAGTATTAAATGGTTTTTTCCCTATTTTTAAAATTTTTTATAAAAACACAGAGGAACATACTCTGAACAGTGTGGGCACTACTCTAACTTTTGATATCACCAACCCCTGGTACCTGACCCTGTACCAGGACATGTGTACTGCATAAACTCAGGCTCTTCCATTAGACTGTTCTCTGAAACAGGGATGCGAAACAGAAATTCTTCATTCTGAATTTCAGCCACAAAAAAGGTAAGAGTATGATTATGCTGACTGCAAGCTTCAAAAAGGAATATATATGGCTGCTATATATGGCTCAGAGGTAGACCAACATCACTGTAATTCAGGAAAACTGACATTCAAAGCAAAGACACATTGCTTATGCTGTTTTCCAGATGCAAAAAGGGAGTGGTAACGTTAGCATCAAATTTTTATTATCATTATTTAACATTTATGTCCATTAAAAATATTTAAAACAAAAAACTTCATGGTCAAAAAGAAACAAAAAATCTGTTTTCAAACAGTGATACATCGAATGGCAACATATTTAATATGGTTAAGAAGAAAGTGTGGGGACTTCCCTGGTGGTCCAGTGGTTAAGAATCTGCCTTACAGTGCAGGGGATGTGGGTTCAAGCCCTGGTTGGGGAACTGGTATCTCACATGCCTCAGAGCAACTAAGCCATGTGTTGCAAGCACTGAGCCCATGCATCACATCTAGAGAGTCCACGCACCAAAAAGAAAGATCCCTCGTGGCACAACTAAGACGTGGTGCAGCCAAATAAATAAACATTAAAAAAAATTTATTGAAGAAAAGAAGAAATTGTGAAAAAATAAACGACAGGAAATTTTCATCACACCTTAGATTCATTGACAAAGAAGCCACTTATAACCCTACCTATTCATCATACAGTTTTTCACTTCTGCTAATTGAGAATTCCTTTAGAAACCATCTAAATTCTTATTAATTTCATATCCAGTAAAGAGACAAAGAAGAAAATGAAAATCAAGTCCAAGAACAAGAGTAGAGAAGTTTGACTCTGCATGAATAAAAGCCAAATTGCTTATGGCTCTTATGCCCCCCTACTCAGCTATTTATGTGCCTTGCATGAACTTCTGGAGGTAGCACACATGTATAATTTAATTTTTCATTTCTTAACTGTGCAATTTATTTTATTTTTTAAACATCATCATTCATTTTCCACATTGGTGCATTTTCTACATGTAGGAAAAATAATACTCAATACCCTGGTGTAAATTAAAAATATATATGCTTTTTAAAGCATATGCTTACATTTTACATTAATTTAAATATTTATACATTATATTAAACTTTTATGCAGAAAGCGTTTCTAAATCACTAACCAGAATCCATTTGAGCTATTCCAGACAAAAATAAAGGCTTTATAGTTTTTTATTAACCATTTTAAATACTATTCTTCTACTTTAAAAGATATATACAGTTTGTCTTCAATACAAATCTTAAAAATAAATCAGCTGTAATGGCAACAGGCACAGTGGTTAAGACTGGGTTTGTGATATCAGAAAGCCTGATTTTAACTCTGCCTCTAACGCTTTCAAGCTGTTTTGCCTTAGAAAAGGTATTAACCTCTCTGCATCTCAGTTTTCTCATCAGCAAATGAGAACAATCATAATACCTACATCAAAAAATTGTTATGAGCCGTATTCATTAAAACCATTACTGTTTCGGTTACCACAGGAGAAGAATAGGGGTGAGGGATAGTTAGGGAGTTTGGGATTGACATGTATACACAACTATACTTAAAATGGGTAACCCATAAGGATCTATTGAATAGCACAGAGAACTCTGTCCAATATTATATAACAACCTAAATGGGGAAAGAATTTTTAAAAGAATACATACATGCATGTGTAAAAAAAAAAAAAAAGAATTTGAACCTAAAAAAAAAGAAAAAGATTACTTTTGTGTCTGGTGCCAGCCAAGGAGACAGGTATCTTGACAATATCTTTTCATTGTCATCCTGAAGAATCAATTCTGTACCTTTATACACATGAGAGTGTTTGCTTTGATAGACACAAGGTACATGAGTTCATCAGTTGAGTCCTCTCAGAACCTGCAGACTCACACGTGTGCACATGCATACATACACACATCCTGCAAGAGAATGGCCTGTACCAATCTCTGAGATACGCAAGTAAGAACGTCACCTATGGATGTGCTGGGTTGACATTAGAAACAGGTCAAAGGTAAATTGGAAGGGATATGGAGTTGCACGTGGACGTCCATGGGAATTATGTGTTTCATAAAGAAAAGAGCTGATCCCCTCTGGTTAACCCAGAAAGGCTTCAGAAAAGACTAGTGATGGCGACAATTTAATGACAGGAGAGACACACTTGGGTGGATTTGAAAGAAAACCTAATCTAGGCTTACAAGGATGTTATCTTAAAGGCTTTGCATTTGCACTGGAATGACTGTATCATGGGAGTGTGAGATAACGTTGTCTAACAAGACATCCATCAGCCTCTAGATGGGGGCATATGAGAGAAGCCCGAAGGCCCTCCTTCACACACAACCCAGCCCACCATGATCGCTCCCACGCCCGCATGCAACCCTCACAAAAGGGGAGGGAACACAGGGCATGCACCCGGCCAAAAAAGTCAGTTCTCCATGGCAGGTGGTGAGGACGACAATGACAAAGCAGCACTTCGCCCCCCAACCGAAGGGACAAGGTCAATAGGCACACCTCTCTTACCATCTTGAAAATTGCCTCACAGAAAACTAACCAAACTGATCACATGGACCACCGCCTTGTCTAACTCAATGAAACTATGAGCCTTGCCATGTAGGGCCACCCAAGATGGATGGGTCATGGAGGAGACTTCTGACAAAACATAGTCCACTGGAGAAGGGAACGGCAAACTATTTCAATATTCTCGCCTTGAGAACCTCATGAACAGTATAAAAAGGCAAACAGATAAGAAACTGAAAGATGAACTCCCCAGGCCAGTAGGTGGCCAACATGCTGCTGGAGATCAGTGGAGAAACAGTTCTAGAAAGAATGAAGAGATGAAGCCAAAGCAAAACTGATGATGGAAGTAAGTCCAATGCTGTAAAAACAAATATTGCATAGGAACCTGGAATGTTAGGTCCATGAATCAAGACAAATTGGAAGTGGTCAAATAGGAGACAGCAAGAATGAACATCGATGTTTTGGGAATCAGGGAACTAAAATGGACAGGAATGGGTGAATTTAATTCAGATGACCATTATATCTACTACTGTGGAAAAGAATCACTTAGAAGAAATGGAGTAGCCATCATAGTCAATAAAAGAGTCTGAAATGCAGTACTTGGATGTAGTCTCAAAAGTGACAGAATGATTTCTGTTTGTTTCCAAGGCAAACCATTCAATATCAGAGTAATCCAAGTCTATGCCCCAACCAGTAATGCTGAGAAGCTGAAGTTGAACAGTTCTATGAAGACCTAGAACACCTTCTAGAACTAACACCCCAAAATGATGTCCTTTTCATTATAGGGGACTGGAATGCAAAAAGGGAAGTCAAAAGATATCTGGAATAACAGGCAGATTTGGCCTCAGAGGACAAAACAAACAGACCAGAATGCACTGGTCAGAGCAAACACCCTCTTCCAACAACACAAGAGAAGACTCTACACATGAACATCACCAGATGGTCAATACTGAAATCAGACTGATTATATTCTTTGCAGCCAAAGATGAAGCTCTATGCAGTCAGCAAAAACAAGACCTGGAGCTGACTGTGGCTCAGATCATGAACTCCTTATTGCCAAATTGAGACTTAAATTGAAGAAAGTAGGGGAAACCACTAGACCATTCAGATATGACCTAAATCAAATCCCTTATGATTATACAGTGAAAGTGACAAATAGATTCAAGGGATTAGATCTTATAGACAGAGTGCCTGAAGAACAATGGATGGAGGTTCACGACAGTGTACAGGAGGCAGTGATCAAGATCATCCCTAAGAAAAAGAAATGCAAAACGGCAAAATGGTTGTCTAAGAAAAGAAGAGAAGCTAAAGGCCAAGGATAAAAGGAAAAATATACCCATTTGAATGCAGAGTTCCAAAGAATAGCAAAGAGAGATAAGAAAGCCTTCCTCAGTGATCAATGCAGAGAAATCATGTAAAAAGAATAGAATGGGAAAGACTAGAGATCTCTTCAAGAAAATTAGAGATACCAAGAGATCATTCCATGCAAAGCTGGGCACAATAAAGGAAAGTAATGGTATGGACCTAGCAGAAGTAGAAGATATTAAGAAGAGGTGGAAAAAATACACAGAAGAATTATACAAAAAGATCTTCATGTCCCAGATAACTGTGATGGTGTGCTCACTCACCTAGAGCCAGTCTTCCTGGAATATGAAGTCAAGTGGGCCTTAGGAAGCATCATTATGAACAAAGATAGTGGAGGTGATGGAATTCCAGTTGAGCTATTTCAAATCTTAAAAGATGATGCTATGAAAGTGCTGCACTCAATATGCCAGCAAATTTGGAAAACTCAGCAGTAGCCACAGGACTGGAACAGGTCAGTTTTCATTCCAATCCCAAAGAAAGGCAATGCCAAAGAATGCTCAAACTACCACACAATTGCACTCATCTCATATGCTAGTAAAGTAATACCCAAAATTCTCCAAGTCAGGCTTCCATGAACTTCCAGATGTTCAAGCTTGATTTAGAAAAGACAAAGGAACCAGAGATCAAATTGCCAACATCCACTGGATCATCAAAAAAGCAAGAGAATTCCAGAAAAACATCTACTTCGGCTTTATTGACTATGCCAAAGCCTTTGATTGTGTGGATCACAATAAACTGTGGAAAATTCTGAAAGAGATGGGAATCCCAGACCACCTGACCTGCCTCTTGAGAAACCTATATGCAGGTCAGGAAGCAACAGTTAGAACTGGACATGGAACAACAGACTGGATCCATAGGAAAGGGAGTACGTCAAGGCTGTATATTGTCACCCTGCTGATTTAACTTATATGCAGAGTACATCATGAGAAATGCCCAGTTGGATAAGGCATAAGCTGGAATCAAGATTGCCAGGAGAAATATCAATAACCTCAGATATACAGATGACACCACTCTTATGGCAGAAAGCAAAGAACTAAAGAGTCTCGAGCAAAGTGGAAGAGGAGAGTGAAAAAGTTGGCTTAAAACTCAACATTCAGAAAACCAGGATCAAGGCATCTGGTCCCATTTCTTCATGGCAAATAGATGGGGAAACAAAGGAAACAGTGAGAGACTTTATTTTGGAGGGTTCCAAAATCACTGTAGATGGTGACTGCAGCTATGAAATTAAAAGACGCTTGCTCCTTGGAAGAAAAGTTTTGACCAACCTAGATAGCATATTAGAAAGCAGAGAAATTACTTTGCCAACAAAGCCCTATCTAGTCAAAGCTATGATTTTTCCAGTAGTCATATATGGATGTGAGAATTGGACTATAAAGAAAGCAGAGTACCAAAGAACTGATGCTTTTGAAATGTGGCATTAGAGAAGACTCTTGAGAGTCCCTTGGGCTGCCCGGAAATCCAACCAGTCCATCCTAAAGGAAATCAGTCCTGAATATTCATTGGAAGAACTGATGCTGAAGCTGAAACTCCAAAACTTTGGCCACCTGATATGAAGAACTGACTCACTGGAAAAGGCCTTAATTCTGGGAAAGATTGAAGGTAGGAAGTGAAGGGGATGACAGAGGAAGAGATGGTTGGATGGCATCACCAACTCGATGGACATAAGTTTGAGTAAGATCCAGAAGTTGGTGATGGACAGGGAAGCCTGGTGTGCTGCAGTCGATGGGGTGGCAAAGAGTCGGACATGACTGAGCGACTGAACTGAACTATCTAACAAGATTAAAGACACATGAACCGCAGAACAGAAATAAGGAAGTGAAGTCGAAGGTTTGTCCATGAGAGACTGTGATGTATGCTATGTGCATCTAAACTCTCCAAGCAAGAGTACTAAAGTAGGTAGCCATTCTCTTCTCCAGGGGATCCTCCCAACCCAGAGATTGAACCTGAGTCTCCTGCATACCCGGCTGATTCTGTACTGTCTGAGCCACCCGTGAAGCCCAATTCTGGAGAACATAGTCAGTGACAAGACACTGTAACCTTTTGGGGAAAGGGCCAAGAGCACTTTAGAAAGAACTTCAAGGGGCTGAGGTGTGGATGAGGAAAACAATGCTGACCCCACGGATGACATTGAGACGTGCAGAACAGCTGTAGGTAGGGAGTCCATGAGAGACTAAAATTGATCAAGATACAAAATTAAATGCATCTGGGACAGGTAGCTATCTGGCTTGGAAAAAAATGTGGGAGAGATGTGAGAGGGAAACACAAAGCAAAATGAAGTGTAGTTTACCAATAAAATGTATGAACAGAATTCAGAATGCAGAGGGGGTGAAATGACACTAGTTTGTGGCTTGAAAGGGAAAAGAGGTGATGATGGCACAACTGCTTTGATTGACAGCAAGGTGGAAGGGAGGATCAGGAGGAAAATATATCACTGTTCTTGAATCTTCAGCTGACATGGGATCTCCATCCCTGAACCTCACTCTAGGTTCAGGGAAATATAAATCAAGAGAGTGAGCAGGCAAGAGGAAAACTCCATTTGTATTTTAAAACTCTTGATATCATGTGAGGTCAACACTCACTGTCTAAACCCTTTGCTCAGATCAGTAGCTCAAACATATCTGACGCTTTGCAACCCCATGAATCTCAGCATGCCAGGCCTCCCTGTCCATCACCTTCTCGCAGAGTTCATTCAAACTCATGTCCATTGAGTCGGTGATGCCATCCAGCCATCTCATCCTCTGTCGTCCCCTTTTCCTTCTGCCCCCAATCCTTCCCAGCATCAGAATTGTTTCCAATGAGTCAACTCTTCACTTACGGTGGCCAAAGGGTTGGAGTTTCAGCTTTAGCATCATTCCTTCCACAGAAATCTCAGGTCTGATCTTTAGAATGGACTGGTTGGATCTCCCTGCAGTCCAAGGGACTCTCAAGAGTCTTCTCCAACACCACAGTTCAAAAGCATCAATTCTTTGGCGCTCAGCTTTCTTCACAGTCCAACACATCCATACATGACCACTGGAAAAACCATAGCCTTAACTAGATGGACCTTTGTTGGCAAAGTAATGTCTCTGCTTTTGAATATGCTATCTAGGTTGGTCATAACTTTCCTTCCAAGGAGTAAGCGTCTTTTAATTTCATGGCTGCAATCACTATCAGCAGTGATTTTGGAGCCCCCCAAAAGAAAGTCTGATACTGTTTCCACTGTTTCCTTATCTATTTCCCATGAAGTGATGAGACCAGATGCCATGATCTTCACTTTCTGAATGTTGAGCTTTAAGCCAACATTTTCATGTTCCTCTTTCACTCTCATCAAGAGGCTTTTTAGTTCCTCTTCACTTTCTGCCATAAGGGTGGTGTCATCTGCATATCTGAGGTTATTGATATTTCTCCCGGCAATCTTGATTCCAGCTTGTGATTCTTCCAGCCCAACATTTCTCATGATGTACTCTGCATAGAAGTTAAATAAGCAGGGTGACAATATATAGCCTTGATGTATTCCTTTTCCTATTTGGAACCAGTCTGTTGTTCCGTGTCCAGTTCTAACTGTTGCTTCCTGACCTGCATATAGGTTTCTCAAGAGGCAGGTCAGGTGGTCTGTATTCCCATCTGTTTCAGAATTTCCCACAGTTTATTCTGATCCACACAGTCAAAGGCTTTGGCATAGTCAATAAAGCAGAAATAGATGGTTTTCTGGAACTCTCTTGCTTTTTTGATGATCCAGTGGATGTTGGCAATTTGATCTCTGGTTCCTCTGCCTTTTCTAAAACCAGCTTGAACATCTGGAAATTCACGATTCACATATTGCTGAAGCCTGGCTTGAAGAATGTTGAGCATTACTTCACTAGCATGTGAGATAAGTGCAATTGTGCGGTAGTTTGAGCATTCTTTGGCATTGCCTTTCTTTGGGATTGGAATGAAAACTGACCTGTTCCAGTCCTGTGGCCACTGCTGAGTTTTCCAAATTTGCTGGCATATCGAGTGCAGCACTTTCACAGCATCATCTTTCAGGATTTGAAACAGCTCAACTGGAATTCCATCACCTCCACTATCTTTGTTTATAGTGATGCTTTCTAAGGCCCACTTGACTTCACATTCCAGGATGTCTGGCTCTAGGTGAGTGATCATACCATCGTGATTATCTGGGTCATGAAGATCTTTTTTCGTACAGTTCTTCTGTGTATCTTGCCACCTCTTCTTAATATTTTCTGCTCTGTTAGGTCCATACCATTTCTGTCCTTTATCGAGCCAATCTTTGCATGAAATGTTCCCTTGGTATCTCTAATTTTCTTGAAGAGATCTCTAGTCTTTCCCATTCTGTTGTTTTCCTCTATTTCTTGCATTGATCGCTGAGGAAGGCATTCTTATCTCTTCTTTCTATTCTTTGGAACTCTGCATTCAGATGCTTCTATCTTTCCTTTTCTCCTTTGCTTTTCTCTTCTCTTCTTTCAAAACTATTTGTAAGGCCTCCCCAGACACCCATTTTGCTTTTTGGCATTTCTTTTCCATGGGGAAGGTCTTGATCCCTGTCTCCTATACAATGTCATGAACCTCTGTCCATAGTTCATCAGGCACTCTTTCTAGCAGATCTAGTCCCTTATATCTATTTCTCACTTTCACTGTATAATCATAAGGGATTTGATTTAGGTCATACCTGAATGGTCTAGTGGTTTTCCTACTTTCTTCAATTTCAGTCTGAATTTGGCAATAAGGAGTTCATGATCTGAGCCACAGTCAGCTGCTGATCGTGTTTTTGCTGACTGTATAGAGCTTCTCCATTTTTGGCTGCAAAGAATATAATCAGTCTGATTTCGGTGTTGGCCATTTGGTGATGTCCACGTGTAGAGGCTTCTCTTGTGTTGTTGGAAGAGGGTGTTTACTCTGACTAGTGCTTTCTCTTGGCAAAACTCTATTAGCCTTTGCCCTGCTTCATTCCGTATTCCAAGGCCAAATTTGCCTGTTACTTCAGGTATTTCTTGACTTCCTACTTTTGCATTCCAGTCCCCTATGATGAAAAGGACATCTTTTTTGGGTGTTAGTTCTAGATGGTCTTGTAGGTCTTTGTGGAACTGTTCAACTTCAGCTTCTTCAGTGTTACTGGTTGGGGCATAGACTTGATTACTGTGATATTGAATAGTTTGCCATGGAAACGAACAGAGATCATTTTGTCGTTTTGAGATTGCATCCAAGTACTGCATTTCAGACTCTTTTGTTGACCATCATGGCTAATCCATTTCGTCTAAGGGATTCCTGCCCTCAGTAGTAGATATAATGGTCATCTGAGTTAAATTCACCCATTATAGTCCATTTTAGTTTGCTGATTCCTAGAATATCGATGTTCACTCTTGCCATCTCCTGTTTGACCACTTCCAATTTGCCTTGATTCATGGACCTGATATTCCAGATTCCTATGCAATATTGCTCTTTATAGCATCGTACCTTGCTTCTATCACCAGTCACCTCCAGAACTGGGTATTATTTTTGCTTTGGCTCCATCCCTTCATTCTTTCTGGAGAACCCTTTGCTGCTTCTCTTCTATTGTTAACTCTTTATTTCTTATCAATTATCATGTCCGTTATCAGGCACTTCACCTGTGCAGGGCGAAGACAGTGCATAGGTTTCAAAAATGGCTTTATGTACACACAGACTGGTGTATGCATGCACACACATCCACCTTCCAAAGCTGCAAAACATACCAGAATTAAACGTTGGTTGAGACTTCACTTTCCAGTGCAGAAGGTGCAGGTTCAGTCTTTGGTTGGGGAGCTAAGAGCCACCGTGCCTCAATGCCAAAAACCCAAAACATTAAAAAAAAAAACCAGAAACAATATTGTAATAAATTCAATAAAGACTTTAAAAATGATCCACATCAAAGAAATCTTTTTTAGAAAAGCTACTTTATTAACACCCTTTTCATGTCATTTTCTTCCCTAAAATGACTCATGCTTTCTGTACTTACTTATATGAAAATACTTTTGCTATTCCTTACACTTGTTTCACAAGTTTCACTTCATAAACAGTTGAACTGTGGTAAATGAGGATTATGCACATTACCTCTTTAGCCGGTCATCTCTCTTCTCCAGCGGTACTAAAGAAGAAAGTCATATAATCAACACACTTTTAAGCAGCAAACAGCACAGAAGAAGTGCTGCTTTGAGGGCCATTTTAGTTTGATGTAGTTTTAGAGAGCCATACAACAAGGTTGAACAAATAGGCTGTGCCTCAGAGAAAACAGCAAAACAAAAAGTTACTCTCAGGATAAACTTCTGCAAGCCACTTCCCATCCTGAGCTAAGTACCTTCACTTCAGCCCAGACAATAAATATCTAATTAACACAAATATCTAATTGCTTTAACAGAATAAGCAGTAAATTATATCAAAGGGAAAAATTGAAACAGTAGGGAAAATGGGGAGAAAACTACTCAGGGTTTATTTATGTGAGAAATGTGCTTATACTCACAAATATTCTTCTCTGTAATGTACTCGGCTAAGACATTTCCTCAGCAAACAGCTCTTGTCCCATGAAACAGTAAACGGAAGTAAGTTCTTTCAGCAGGAGGGAGAGGATGGTGGTTGGCCACAAGACTAGGTAATTAGGCAATGGCAACCCTCTCCAGTACTCTTGCTTGGAGAATCCCATGGATGGAGGAGTCTGGTAGGCTGCAGTCCATGGGGTCACTAAGAGTTGGACACGACTGAGCGACTTCACTTTCAATTTTCACTTTCATGCTTTGGAGAAGGAAATGGCAATCCACTCCAGTGTTCTTGCATGGAGAATCCCAGGGATGGGGGAGCCTGGTGGGCTGCCATCTATGGGTTCACACAGAGTTGGACACGACTGAAGCGACTTAGCAGCAGCAACATGTTTAATACACTTGCCTTGAGTAGCATTCTGAGTCAATTGATCTGATTCTATGCTTGACTCAAAGTTAAAAAATGAATAGGTGAGCAGGAACTGATCAGTCAATATACCTTATCTCTCAAGAATCCCATGGACAGAGGAGCCTGGTAGGCTACAGTCCAAAGGGTTGCAAAGAGCCTGACGCAACTGAAGCAACTTAGTATGTATGCATGAACATAAACCATAGAATTATCTGCCAATAAACTAGAACTGTGTCCAGAAATGATCATATTTAAATAAGTTTTCCTGACACCAGGTTGGATTGTTGTTAGAGATGTTTTAAAGTAAAATTTTCATGAATTCTAGATAAACATCTTACATGGAAAATGCAAGACACTTATATGAACTCCTAATGATTTCAGAGATTGACTCCTGTGGCAAAGGTAGCCTCTTCTCTCCTGAAGGCTATGAGCTTCTTTTGCCTTTAAAGTTCATCTCATTAGAGTTCTCTGCAGCTCATTCCATTGGCCTCAGATATGTTATTCCAGTGTTGCCTACATACGTATTGTGAACCCTTGCATCTCAACAGAAGGTTATACTTATTTACTTATCTGTTCATTCATTCATTCATTCCTTTACACTATCTTCTCCATCATCATTAGGGAGGAGCAAGAGCCAGCTGAGCATTTAGGTTTCTCTTTGAGCATGGTAGGACATCTGTACTGTCCTCTCATGTCCTTTGATAGCCTTGGTAAATGTCAGTTTGTAGCTTTCAATGTTCAAGGGAAAAGAGGAAATTGAAAATTGACATAAATCATTCATTAGAAGCATAGATTGTTAAGTTTGAAAAGGACCTCAGAAGTCACAAAATCAAGTCTTCCATCTAGGAACTAATCCTCTTTAAAATATTTGTAGAGGGAGAGGTTTCAACTTCTAGTTTAAAATCATTTAGTGGTGTGAAGCTCATTATATCACAAAGCAAATCTGTTTCACCATTTTCCAGTTCTGTTCAGAAAGTTATTCCCTAAAGGAAGCCAAAACTGAAAGTGTTAGTCTCTCAGTCATGTCCAACTCTTTGCTGACTGTAGTCTGCCAGGTTCCGCTGTCCATGGAATTCTCCCAGAAAGAATACTGGAGTGGGTTGCCATTCCCTTCTCCAGGGGATCTTCCCAACCCCAAAACCACCACCATATAACTCCCAGCCATGAACATTTCTATTGGCCTCTGGAGAAGCAAGTGCAAGTGCAAAAATTGCCTTATTTATATGTCAGTCCTTCAAATATTTGGAGTGTTATTTCTTTCCGTAGTCTTCTTCTCTCCAAATGAATTGTTCCAAGCTCGTTTATATATATTTTGATGCTTGCATCCATTTAATAAAACCATTGTGAATATTAAATGAAAGTCCCAAATACCTAAAAAATAGTAAGCATTTGCACGATTGTTCAAAAGTTGAATTTACTAGTGCAAAGAGATCCCACGGACTATGTAGTCTATGGAATCTCCAGGCCAGAATATTGGAGTGGGTAGCATTTCCCTTCTCCAGGGCATCTTCCCAACCCAGGAATTGAACTGGGGTCTCCTGCATTGCAGGCTGATTCTTTACAAACTGAGCTATCAGGGAAGTTCACAAAGCAATCTCTGGATCTTGTTTTCTCTATCCATACTTCTGAAGAAATCAGAAATCCTCTTTGGAAAACCGTCTAATCTGTAAATGTCAATATCATACTGCAAACTTGTTAATAAAACAGCATAATTCTTCAGTGAACTCATGGTCAAAACAAAAATTACGTACTAAATACTTTATGTGGTCAAGACCTGAGTGCTCCTTGTTTGTATATTTTTGTATTTAAAATCAGTGCATCATTTTGTTAGTCTTTTTAGCAACAACAGCAAATGGTGGGCTTATTTAAATACCCTAGATTTTTTTCACTATTCCTAAATCAGGTTTCTCTCTTTTTTATTTTTGCAAAATATCTCATTGATAACATTTTTATTATGAGCTGAGGGAAGATTGATTCCTGACTAAAATGTGGATTTTGTTTACATATCTTCTATTTCTTTTATTAAAAATGGCAATCAAAAATCATATATCATATGAATCAGAAAAGTTTTCTCTTTGATCTAAAAAAAGTAGACTGCTGAGGGATAAAACCTATTCTGTGCTAACAACAAATTCCTGGAGAAAGACTATTGGCAAATACTTCAAACTGAGACATTTGCTTATAGACACTTCAAAATCACTTTGCAAAAGACACTTGAAACATAACAGTTGTTCTTTCTCATGCTTAATCAGAACTATTTAAATAACTTAATAATAAAAAAATTTTCTTTACACAACTCTGATTACTGCTTGCCAATGATTATACACAAGCCTACTTTATCTAATTGGTTTTCATATGCAATGATCTATTATTTTCCAAAGAATGTCACCTCCATTTTCAAATAATAAGCTTAATATATTTAAAACACTGAAAAATTTCTGTGTACAGAAATTTGAATCTTTTTAAGAAATAAGTTAACAATTTTTTTATTATTCTTTGAGAAAACAGTATACAATATACAGGAAAAAGTTAAAATGATGTTAATTTCATAAGGGAATACTGCTAATGTCATAGAAATACTATCAGATCTGCAGTTTTCTCTGGCAGAGAGAATTCCACTATTCAGACATCTGAAGTGTAACAGATCACTAGTTTGTCTGATCTTTCAGTTGTGAGTTTTATTTATGACTTTCTGAGGACTGCAGCTGTATTTATGCTCAACAGAATAAATAGCGGAAGAACAGGTGTTCACATCTGATTACTTACTCCATTGATTCTAAATGAAATAATGGACATGAGGCGATTTTTTGGATTAGTCAGAAAAGGAAAAGAAAAACACATCCCTCCATCTGTAAAGTTTTAGACATACAGGAAACTTACAATGATGACCTGAATTCTAGCTTATCCTTGCCTAATCGTAAGAATGCATCTATCAGTCAAATCAATACATAGGCATGAAGACAGTCTGTGGATTTGAGACAATCCTCTGATATTTGTGTCCCTGAAGCAAAGGATGAAGAATACTATTTTTAGAGTATCTTCTGGGTTCCAAGGTGGCACTAGTGGTAAAGAATCCTCCTGCCAATGCAGGAGACATAAGAGAAGTAGGGTCAATCCCTGGGGAGGAAAAGAGGCCTTGGACAAGGAAATGGCAGCCCACTCCAGTACTCTTGCCTGGAGAATCCCATGAAGAGAGAAGCCTGATGGGCTAAGGTCCATAGGGTTGCAAAGAGCTGGACACAACTTAAGTGACTTAGCATGCACGCACACAGAGTATCTTCATTACTAAAGAGACAGAATTTTACCCTGAAACACAGACATTTCACTTCTTTTTGACATTTATACAAATAGTATTCATTCTTTATTGTGCAAATGCTTCAACATGGCAACTATTTTATTTGTGTATTTATTTACACTGCTCTTTCTCCAAAAGGAATTAAATATGACACTTATAATGAATTAAACAATATAGAAAAATAAAAATAAAATTTTCAATAAGTAAGAAAGATGAGGCAATGGAGTAAAAATGGGTAGAAATACAAGGCAGAGTAAAGTTAGTTCAAGAAATGTGTACTACATAATCCTAGTTGTTACTGAGAAGAAGAAAACAATTATTTGTAAGCTTCACACTCACATGAAGTACTTTTTATTGCTCAAGAAAACAACAACTGTGCCTAATTCCTTGATCAGAAGGAAATTTCTTCCACAAGATCACTCACCGTGAGAAGACTAAGCAGTACAATACAATCAATAATATTCTTGGTACACATAACATTGTATTTCATAAGGCTGTTCTTTTTGGAAAGCCATCAGTATTAGCCTATGATGGCAGACCAAAGGGGGATTGAAGAAACGCAACTTTCAGCAAGAGATTGGGTTGAAAATGCAATATAAAATTTTATAGGATCATGGCTTTCTGATATTTGCTATGACTGCAAGGAAATCCAACCAGTCCATCCTAAAGGAGACCAGTCCTGGGTGTTCATTGGAAGGACTGATGCTGAGGCTGAAACTCCAATACTTTAGCCACCTCATGGGAAGAGTTGACTCACTGGAAAAGACCCTGATGCTGGGAGGGATTGGGGGCAGGAGGAGAAGGCAATGACAGAGGATGAGATGGCTGGATGGCATCACGGACTTGATGGACGTGAGTCTGAGTGAACTCCAGGAGTTGGTGATGGAAAGGGAGGTCTGGCGTGCTGCAATTCATGGGATCGCAAAGAGTTGGACATGACTGAGCAACTAAACTGAACTGAACTGAATATCATTAAATACTAGTGGTATACACAGAAATGGATATTAAACAAAAAACAAAAAAAGCAAGCCTCTTATAGTAGTTTTCAATAAATTACCCAATCATTAACTTACATGAAACAAAGTTATTCTGAAATGTTTTCTTCACATTTCTCTTAGGTTAAAATGTACATTTGACCTGAGCACCAGTGCTAAAGAAGTATTTAGCTAAATTAATATCTAAAAACGTGCAAAAGCCTATGTTGCTAAACACTATTTGCAATTCTTACCTAAATATGTTATGGTCCTGTGGGGTAAGTGCTTGAAGAACAGCAAACATGGGTCCTATGAAAATAACAGAGAGGAGCCACTTTAAGCACCAATGAAGACACCTCTGCGAAGGTGACCTTGGAGAACAAAGAACAGGCCAGGCGTAGATGGAAGGTAGAGGGTTCCAGGCAGAGGAAAGAGTATGTGCAAAAGCCAGAGGGTAAGAAAAGGTCACAGAACATTTAATTCACTGTGTGCTCTTGAAAGATACAAGAAAGAAGGAAAGCATGATCTGGATCATAAGAAGCTGTGTGTGTGTGTGAATGAGTGCTCTGTCATGTCCAACCCTTTTCGACCCCACAGGCTATAGTTCATCAGGCTCCTCTGTCCATGGGATTCTCCAGGCAAGAATACTGGAGTGGGTTGCCATCTCCTCCTCTAGGGCATCTTCTCAACACAGGGATCAAACCCGTGTCTTTTGTGTTTCCTACACTGGCAGGTAGGTTCTTTACCAACTGAGCCACCAGAGAAGCCCTCCATTTCACAATAAGAACTTTTTAACCTTTTCCCTAGAACCATGAGGAACCATTGAGAAATGCTGAGCAAGAAAGAGACAGGATCATATTTGAATTTTAGAAAAATTTCTCTGGTAGCCATATAAAGAATGGTCTGGAAAGGGGTAAGAATAACAGTAGGAAGATAAGTCAGAATGTTTTAATAATCATGTCAGAGAAGATAGTTGGAAGTGGAAACACTTAAGAGATGTTTAGGAAGCTGAAAGAAATAATTGATAGAACTTGTTGAATCATTAGAGGGTTGGTGAATGTGAGGAAAGTGGCAAAAATGACATTCAGCTTCTGACTTGAGTAACTGGGAGAAAGATGTGGCCACTGTCTGCCCAACGGAAAAAATACGGGATGCTCAGTAAAAGAAAGAAAACTTCATTTTGTGGCATGTTGAATTTGAAAGCTATTCTTGGAGATGTCCAAATAAAAATGTTCAGAAAAAAAAATTTGATATATGGGCCTGGAACTCAAGAAAGAGCTTGAGGATTGAGGTTTGGGCGTCACTGGTATAGACGATGATTGAGAAAATTCTGATTTAACAAGGCAAACCTGCTATCCCTCCTGACATCTTAATGGAAATTACAACATAAAATTTGAGGATAGAAATCCACCTGCAACAATTAATAAAAAAGTAAGAAGGATGACCAGCAGATAAGCTCGTTCAGCACTTGTTTCTGGAAGTGCATTGATGGATGATCTAAAGGAACGAAATTGTGGCTCAGAACACCTAACAGGGAGATGTGATACTGCAGGGAGATGGGCAGTAATGTGCTCATTGGTACCTTGAAACTCACTAGGGTTAAAATTCTTACATATAATTGAAGTTGGGAGAGATACAAAGAAAATCAGATAGGGTAGTAACTGTAAGTCTGGCAAAAGAAGAATGTGTCCTCATCAACATTTGCTCTGCCCTCCCTAACAACTGAAAAACAGAAATACAAAAGGAAAAAAGAAAGTAATCTAAAACAATTCATAACTATAATTGTGATAATGTCAATAGGAAGGAGAGATAAAGACCCGTGGCTGTAGGGAAATGTTAATGTGCTTTCCTTTAAAGAACAGGAAATAAAGTCAAAACTAAAAGCAAGAAAGGAGTGAATAAGGCATAGAAAAGCAGAAAAATATTGGGAAATAAAAACTAAACCATAGAAATATGTCCAAATATATAAGTAATCATAATAAACAGAAATGGCCTAAGCCCCTGAAACATGTGAGATTCTGGGCAGACAAAAGTTTTGTTTGAACATCATTCTGTAAGAAACGGGGTATGCTTATCTTGTTCACCCACAATGGGTACAGAATCTTCACTGCAATTGTCTGGACCATGAATCCATGTTTGGATTTGTCATTTAGCTTTAAGAAAGCAACAATAGGGATCTCTATTGAATGAAGAATATATTCTATCAAACTAAATTTTATTCAATGAGTTTTGGGTTTTCTCTCACTAGGAATTGATGAAAGCCTTGATAAGTATGACAATTACCTGTTCAGCTCTTTATTCTTTCAATGTCCAGTTTGTTCTGAATTTCTTTTTTGTAATCCATACCAGGTCATTTAATACTAATCATTTACAGTTCAGGTTTTAAATGACAACAATCTTACTCACTGAATGCTAAGTAGTATTTCCTTTAGTAATGTTGCTATAATGCCTGATATGACTATAGTACAGGAATTCATCCTGCCTGTTACTTGAGTGGCCCCGCATTTTCTGTCTGCCTCCAAATATTTCTTCAGCTGTCTCTGGATTTTGTTCTTTGGTTTCTGTCCTTTGAGGCAAATGATAACTTCCCAATTGTATTTGAGTTTAAAGCTTTTCCCCATTGGCCAGATTCTTAGGTACTCTACTATATCTTCTAGTTACAGGAGCCTAACTGTTTAACTACTCTATGCCTACTATAATGTAAACCAACCACATATTTTATGTTGACACTAAATTAGTGCTAAGAAATCAAAGAAAAAAAAAAAACAAGAAGAACTAATAAGACATCTTTAGAAGGTGATAAGAGTTGATATGGTTTTTCCAGTAGTCATGTATGGATGTGAGAGTTGGACCATAACAAAGTCTGAGCACCGAAGGATTGGCGCTTTTGAACTGTGGTGTTGGAAAAGACTCTTGAGAGTTTTGGACTGCGAGGAGATCAAACCAGTCAATTCTAAAGGAAATCAATCCTGAATATTCATTGGGAGCACTGATACTAAAGCTGAAGCTCCAATACTTCAGCCATCTGGTGCGAAGAGTTGACTCACTAGAAAAGACCATGATGCTGGGAAAGACTGAAAGCAGAAGGAGAAGGGGATGACAGAGGATGAGATGGTTGGATGGCCTCACCGACTCAATGAACATGAGTTTGGGCAAACTCCAGGAAATGATGAAGCACAGGGAAGCTTGGCATGCTGCAGTCCATTCAGTCACAAAGAGTCGGAAATGACTGAGCAGCTGAACAGCAAGAGTTGCTCAGTAGAAGACTAATGATATGAAATACACAAACACATTTTTACCAAACTATGAATAATCTTACACAATTAAAAATAGCTAATTATTCAACCAAAGAAAATTCTGAATGTGTTTTGTGTTAGGGTTTTAAATAAAATACAAAATGTTTTTGGTGTTTAAAAAAAAAAAAAAAAAAACTTGGTCCGAGGGTCTTCCCTGGTGGCTCAGTGGTAAAGAATCCTCCTGCCAATGAAGGAGACCCAATTGCTGGGTCAGGAAGACCCCCTGGAAAAGGAAATGGCAACCCACTCCAGTATTCTTGCCTGGGACATCCCATGGACTGACGAGCCTAGAGGGCTACAGTCCGTGGGTTTGCAAAGAGTCAGACATGACTTAGCAACTGAGCAGGGACACCATCAAACCAGGAGTGAAACTGTCCTGCTTGCCTTAGAATAAGTTCACATTTTCTCTGTGACTCTAGATTTCTTATCTGTAAAATGGGGATAGTAATAATATTTACCTTATAGGATTTGCTGGGAAGATGAAATATACTGATATATATATAGCACTTAGACTTACACGGACCACGTATGCTTTCAATAGTTACTAACTACTCTTGGCCTTAACTCATCAAACCACACCAAGCTCCATTACAGGCACTGTAAGTACATCATCAAACATTATGTTATGATTAATGTGAAGTCACTCAGTCATGTCTGACTCTTTTTGACCCCATGGACTATAACCTACCAGGCTCCTCCATCCATGGGATTTTCCAGACAAGAGTACTGGGGTGGGTTGCCATTTCCTTCTCCAAACAAAATGAATACAAATTTTGGCCTTTCTGATTTGTACATTTGTAGTAAGAGGACGCAGACAATAAAACAAATAAGCAAATGATGTGCTGTACCAGCCAGTAATATGTTCCATGAAGAAGAATGAAGCAGAGAGTGAGGAGTGGGAGGCTGGGACTGGTGTGGTGATTTTAGTAGGGTGGTGCAGAGAGACATTGCTAGAGAAGGGATGGGAGTGAGCCCTGCGCATACGAGGGAAGAGACCACTCCAGGCAGAGAGAAGAGGAGTCTACATGGAATAATCAAGGAGCACGACGGCCAGTGTGGGTAGAGCAGAGTGAGGCAGAAAGCAGTAGGAGGTTAGGTCAGAGACGTAACAGGAGACCAGGTTGTGGAGGTCCTTTTATTCTGAGCGACAAAGCAAGACACTGGAGGTTGTGAGCATGGGAGTGGCATGATCTCACATAAATTTTCTAGGATTGCCCTGGCCACTGATGAGCATGGTTAGGGCAGGAGGAGAGGCAAGGTGAGACACAGGCAGGGAGATCAGGTAGGAGGCTGTTTCTGAAGTCCAGTCTACATAGATCATGGTGGCTTTACCTAGGGCTGTTTGAGGGAGGAGGTAAAACATAGTCAGGTTATATAGATATTTCTTAAGGAGAGGTAACAGGTTTTCCTGACGGATTAAATGTGAGCTTTGAAAGGAAGAGTGGGGCAAAAAATGACTTAACGCCACCAAGGTTTGTCAGCAATCAGATCAACAGAAATGGAAATCTGGAATAGAAAAAAAAAAAAGAAAACAAAAAACAAGAATGACTTAATTCCATTGAGGTCGGAACCTGAGACTTTGCTAGCTTATTTATATTAACCGGATTGGGGAAGACTTCTGGGGTAATGGTTTGGGGAAGGAAGGAACAAAGTTGTCACTGTTGTTCTATTATTGCCATTATTTTTGTTGTAATGAGAGGGAGTTTCACCAGTCCTTCTCTTTTTATTCTTAATCCATCTCCTATCAGATTTTCTCTTTTTTTCCCAGCAGGTAATAAGCACTGTGCATCCCACTCCTCTATTTGGTCAACACACTACAGCAAGCTGATCCTTTTTCCTATTGTGATCTAGTCCCATAGAGAAGTAGATGGATACTTAGCGTGACCCTCTATCCAGGGAACATAACCTTGATCCTACCCCTACCCCTCGTTTCTACATTCATATCTTCCTTTTCAATCTCCTCAGTAGTATCGTTATAAAAGGAAACACCTGCTTTTTCTTCTTTTGGAAATTTTGCTGTTCTTTGCTTTTTTTCATTTTAGCCATTTCTCTTCCACTTACTCCAGGTTCCATTAATCCTCCCACCAATTCTTCCCCACTAACAACACTGTCTGCTCTCACTCCCATGAAACTCTCCAGCAACCCATCAACACGGCAATAAATCTCCTGACCTATCTCCCTAGCTCATCCCTTTCCACCGGTCCTCAATCTTTTTTTTTTTTTTTTTTTTTTTTGCTGCAGGAAGAGTCATTTGAGGTCTCTGAGTTCGATCTTCTGTAAAATAAAGGACTCAAACTAGATTATCTCCAAAGATATTTTCAGTTCTAACTTCTGACCAAATTGACTCTGTTTAGTTATTCAGGATTTTTTCATGTATGGCAATTTCTCATTTCCTAGTGAGCTCATCCTCAATTTTTTACCCCCTTCATTACTTCCTATAGTTTCCAAAATCCTAACCACATTTTTCCTTAAAATGGTCAAACCAAATAGTTTTCACCCATACCTTAATGTCAATCAAAAGAGTGTGTTTCTTTTTTTAATTTTTCCTAACATTAGCACACAAAATAATTAAAGGAAAATGTTTCGAGTCTAAGAGAAAGTAAATTTATTTGGACATTTCTTCACCCTGGGTGAGATGTTATGATTTTCTTTGAAAAATGTGTGACTGAAAAGTATTGTTAATGCCAGTGACAAGCAGCTAATAGAACAACATCACTTTGATTTTCTCTGACACACCCTTGAGCTTTCCATCTTCCTGTCTTTGTGGTGTCCTCACCTATGACTTTCTTTTGTCCTGTAACTGCCCATTTTGATCAGCTAATGAGAAAGTGAGAGTGATAAGGAAGAAACAATTTAGCTCAGCCAACTGACTCATTTTCAAATAAGGAAACAGTTTGTTCCTTGAGATTTCAGTCTAAGTTAGAAATATTTTAAAAACCCTGTACACAGAGGTCATTTTTAATGTTTTTATTTAGCAAAAGTTCCAGGTGATTTTTAAATACATTGGATATCCCATTCATTGAAGATGGGAAGTTTTTCCAAAACATTTTTTAATAGCCCTAAACTGATTTTGTCTGTCGAAGCAAAACAGGGAAAAATCTACCCAAAAAAATGTCTTTCTATAGTGAAAGTTACATAGCTGGACTTCCTAGACATTAAAGAAATTCACAGACACACACACACATACACATTATATAATTAGAAATATTCCATTTTTAAGATTAAATTTTACCAAACATGATATGACTATAAATGGGTTACTTGAACACAGTAGTTGTTTTTACTTGTTGTTAGCTAGAGAGCTGGTCTTCACATTATATAATCTTAGCTTATAAATTTTACTCTGAAAATCATAGGATACATTTGTCCTGCCTAGCCTTCTCTGCTCAAATGAAACACCATTTCCTCTGAGTCCTAGCTACAGGCCACCTCTCCTTCCTCTCAATTCCACTGGAACTCACCTTTCCTCCTTCTAGTCCCCATACTTCCTAAATCAGACTCTCTCACAACTATCAATAAATATTTATGGAAGAAAAGAAGGAGCAGAAAAATAAATAAGCATTGTAGGTTAACAGAAAAAAGTATGGCTCTGAGTCAAACAAACCTCATCATATTTCATCTATTTATTCACCACATGACTGAGGACAGCTGATTTCATCTCTGTGAGTCTTAGTTTCCTCATCTCTATAAGAGAGATAATAAAAACCTTCCACATGGGGTACCATGAAGATCACATTACATAAGATTGTAAAGCATCCAGCACATAAGAGGCACCCAATAAAAATTATTTCCCCTTTCCCGTACCAGCCAATCATTACTAGTTCAACCCTGCAGTGCACCTGATTGAACACAGGGATGCTTCTAGGCTATGAGCTTTTTGAAGGCAAACTCTTATTAATCTTCGAATTTCTTAGAGAGCCCCAGATAGTGAATTGCACTGTCTGAAGGCACAGTAACTGTTTTGCATTAAACTGAGCATAAACCAGGATCATCCCTAATCTGTGAAACAATTAACTATGGACTTTGGCACTTGGGGCTCTTCTGAGAACACAGCTCCTCTTGTAAGCGACATATGGCTGGGGCCACTCCAGCCTGGAGACAGCCCACTGTGGTTTAAATTAGGATAACTAACTTTCCTGAATTCTATGGTGACTGTTAGAACACTGCTCCATTTCTCACTGTAGAAACTGCTGCAGACAAGTTGACCTTCCACTGGGAGAGACTGAACTCACTAAAGTGTGCTGGCAACACCACAGGTGGTGTGCGCTTCACAACACTGAGTCAAATAAACCTGGGTGATAAACTCCAGCTCATCCCTGGCCAGCCTTGAGACCTGGGCACCCTAGCTCTGAGCACAGAGCCTCAGCTAAAACACACAAAGATAGTAAGGTTACTGAGGTCATCGCACTGGGTTGTGCATACAGAAGGAAGGTGAGGCTTTGGAACACGTTTCAACAACCCTGAAGTAGGATGCAAAAAAAAAAAAAAAAAAACAAAGGCTAGAAAGTCATCTTCTGGGGCCATATGGGGTTCTCCTTTTATCATAGTCCAGGCTCTCACCCACTCTATTCTCTTCTTTGGCCAACTGACCAATTCTTACAATTCCATTTCAGTTCAGCAGAAAAGTTGTGTGCGTGTGTGTAACATCTAGGTAACTCCCGAACCTCTCCTCCGCCTGCCAAGTCGCAAGGCAACAAGCCAAAGCAGGGGTGTGTTCACAGGACAGCCAAGCACTGACCGTGCAGCAGGGGCCATCTGCCTGCCGGCACAGACTTGAGCCCGGTCCCTTTCCGTCTGATGCTGGAACCGCACTGCACGGCCCAACTGCTCGTGGATTTTTCTCGGAATCAGTCACAGCACCCTTTGCAAAATATTTCAAAGAACATCCAGTTCAACTAAAGCAGAGCCGAAAGTCAGCCCCAGACTAAAGAAGGCGGGTCGGGATTGGGGGGTGGAGGGAGTGGGGGTGACAGGACCCGTCTTTCCAGTCGAGGAAGAATCTTGGCTTTTAGGTCAGTAACTAGCGTCACTCCAGGCTTCCTAAGGAAACTCGGAGGGAAGGAGGCGGATCCATCATCACCCTACACACCGCACACGGAAGATCGAATCCTCCCGAATTTCTGATAAAAGTCTTCCTCTGCGCGGGCCAGGGCTTCTTCGTCAATGTACACTGCCGGCCTCTTGGCCACGAGGAAATACTGCACTTTCCGGCGGCTCCAGCCCAGCACGTACTGCAGCCAGCCGCACACGGCGGCGGTGGAGCGCCCCACGCCGGCGTTGCAGTGCACGTACACCGTGTGTCCCTTCTCCAGCAGCGCGTGCAGGAGACACACCGCCTGCGGCAGCATCTGGACGCGGCCTGCGGTTGAGAGAGCACAGCACAGACGGGTGAGACCGGAACCACCCCGGGCCGCCCCTAACAGTCATTCCTGCGGCGCACCCCAGAAAGCGCGGCGTTTCGGCGGGAGAGGCGGAGATGGCGGAGCTTGCTTCCCTCCTTTGTATAGAAGAAAAGGGTGAGACGATGGCAGAGCCTGCTCATCACAAAGTGGAAAGAGCAGCCGGGAGGCAATAGGTCAGATCTGAATTGTCACTGGATTTTGCTGCTCTTTTGAGTGAGCCTGCATCCTTGCAAACCTCCCTTCAAAGGGAAGTTCACTAGAGCCTAGCCTCAGAAGCATGGGTCCTTTCATCTATCAGAGGGGTCTGGGCAGAGGTTTAAAGGATTTTAAAGAGAAGCTCACAGGTCCTATCACCTGAATTTCCTTTAATCCAATAGGATCTTCCAGGTAAATGCAAGCAGAATTAGTCCCCATTGGTTAAAGGAGTCCATCTGCCTCATCGGACAAAAGCTAAGTTTGATTTGTCCAGGGGAATGGCTAACTTGTTAATTGACACACGTGGGATAGCCAGTCATTTATGTATTCCCTCATGATAGTGTGTACTGGGGCTTCCCTGGTAGCTCAGCAGTAAAGTATCTGCCTGCAACACCGGAGACCTGGCCTCGATCCCTGGGTCAGGAAGATCCCCTGGAGAAGGGAATGACAACCCATTCCAGTATTCTTGCCTGGGAATTCCCATGGACAGAGGAGCCTGGTGGGCTACAGTCCATGGGGTCGCAAAGAGTCAAACACGACTTCGTGTCTAAATCACCACCACCATCACAGTGTGTATTGAAACTGATTCAGTTTCCCTCTACTGGGCAATTAGGATTATAGGTGTTGCTGGCCTGTGGCTCCTGTCCTGATGATTGGATGTCCAGTGTCTTCCCCTCAGCACACTGAAACAGGATATACAATGCTCAGCTGAGGCCCGCTTGACCCACTCCCTCTCTGTCATCCTAGGGACAGAGAGCCCCCTAAAGCCAGCAAACTCTTAGATGCCTAGAGCTTCTTCTACTCTCAGATTCTCAGAGCAAAATGAATCTGGTGGGTTATTTTTGGAAAGTGGAGGATGGTCATTGTAAATTACTTCGAGAATGGGTGGAAGAGGGAAACTATACAGAGTCTTGGGTGAAACCCATGTGCTCTGAGCTCACATCCTCCAGCAGCTGTCTGTCCTCACCCACACGGAGACACCACAGCCCGGGGGGGAGGGGAGCGGGGGGATCTTTCGAGGGCCACAGAGAAGGCCTGTCCAGCCTTCACACGTACCATCCCACTGGATCACTGCAGAGGTGGGAAATGCCCCTCCCTCACTGAGGCCTAGAATTCTCCCATGAAGCTGCTTAGGTAAGTTTAAACTTGCCTTAGATGTCCTTTTTTTAAAATGCAAGTGCCTTGAAGGGGCCCACACAACACATTGCAGTCAGGCGTCAGCACCTTAGGAGAGAGTTACCGAAAACCCCGCTGTGGCCTGAAGACCCTCCCAGTGACCACTCTACTGTGACAGGAGGGGCCTTAGCTTTAGGCCCAGCCTGCTATGATATCAGAGTCGGAGATCTATATGGAAGCCAAAAAGGATTTTAGTAGCTTCCAGTGTGCTGTTACTCCCTCTGACTAAGGAATTTAAAGGCCCCACATGGCAGTTTAGAGATGGTTTTAACAGGAATGATTTAAGCAGAGCACACTTCACAGATCCTGCAGCTCCATCTCTCCCCACTGCCTGTTGCCACACTTTCATGCTCCCTGCCTGGTCCCTGAGGGCATCTGAGTTGAAGCCACACTAGCCCCTAGGCCTTGCTTGACTTCTGAGTCCAAACTGTGCCATAAACTTTAATTGATCTATGCCTCTGTGCTTGGTTCAGGGTGCTCTGAGGACAGCTTGGGGGGCATGCCATAT